>NC_090652.1:185642638-185912638 GCF_040937935.1 Hyperolius riggenbachi
ACCAGATTATAAGTGATCTGCAGTCTCACCGATAATCCGATATACAAACTAACCTCTGTTCGCCTGAGTAGAGTGTAGTGTTTTGGTGTAACAGTAACACTGGGAGGCCTAGGCCTCAGTGCAGCAAGGAGAACTGCACGTATTCCTTCTGCAGACCTGAGCTCTCCAAGACGGGAGGAGTCAGACTGACAGTAGGAAGGAAAGTCCGAGAGTGACACTCAGGAAGAAGTGTCACTAACAGGACTGGGAACCGCCTCCAATCGTGAGGTCGGTTCTCGAGGTCAGACAAGCCAGGTCGTACACACACGGACAGATAAAGTACAAATACAGTAGGCAAAGGCGGAGTCAAAGTACAGGCAGGGTTCGGCAACGGGGTATCAGATATATCGGGGTACAAAATCAGGAGGCAGAAACAGAGTCTTGGAACGAGCCGAGGTTCGGCAACAGAGTATCAGAAATATCGAGGTACAAGGTCAGAGTTCAGGAGGATAGTCGAGGCAGGCAAAAGTCATAACATATAATCACAATCAAACTAGTACTTTAGCTATCAAATATCTAGCTAAGTGTAGGATTACAGCTCCAGCTGGTCCCGGCACACTTCAGGATCTGACTACGGATCTGGGTGCTCCCACGTATGTGATCGCACGCCAGACAAAGAGCAAGTGAACAACCAGCAGTATATATACTCTAGGACCTTTCCAGGACCTCCCTAATTGCTGGTCCAATGAGAGCAGTGGAATTTGTCAGCTGACCCAGCTGGTCAGCCGACACCCTTCTAACTGTTATTTAAACTCTGCCTTTCTGCTCGCGCGCGTGTAAGTCTGAATCTTGGTGGACTATCAGTCCCAGCCACACCAGTACTGTCATGCAATGTATCTAGTGCGGGGGCCGCCTCTGATGCGGATTCCGCCGCACTGCCTATGCGGCATGCAGCGTTTTTTCCGCGTTGTGACGCCATGCTGGACGCGGAAACAGCCGCCTCACCTTGAGAGACGGCGGCATTTCCGCGTTTCCTTACAGTACCCCCCCCCCGAGGAGTGGACTCCGGACAACTCCTACCAGGTTTCTCGGGATGTAAGGCATGAAACTCCCTTCTTAACTCGTCTGCATGCATGCGTGAACCCGGTACCCATTGTCTCTCCTCAATGCCGTACCCTTTCCAATGTACGAGGTACTGAACCGAGTTTTGAACCGTGCGGGAATCTAAAATCTTTTCCACTTCATATTCAGGTTGGGCATCTACTAACACAGGAGGAGGAGGAGTGGGACCCACCTGGACTGCGGGTTTAAGAAGTGATACGTGGAAGGACCTCACTCCCCGCATGCTGGTGGGAAGATCAACGGTATATGTGACCTCGTTGATCTTCCTAGCAACCGGGAATGGACCCACGAACCTGGGACCAAGTTTGTCAGAAGGTTGTCTCAGGGTCAAGTGACGTGTAGATACCCAGACCAAGTCCCCTGGTCTGAACCTCCACTCCACTGAGCGTTTTTTGTCAGCTTGACCCTTCTGACTCAAAAACGCCTTTTGTAAACTATCTCTCACCGTGCGCCAAATGTCTTTAAAAGACCTCTGCCAGGCCTCCAGAGCTGGAAACGGGGTGGAGGCCACTGGAAATGGTGAGAACTTGGGCAATTTTCCAGACACAACCTGGAACGGAGAGAATCCGGTGGAAGAGCTTTTCAAATTATTTTGTGCGAACTCCGCGAAGGGCAGAAATTTAACCCAGTCGCTCTGCGTCTCCGCAACGTAGCACCTCAAAAATTGCTCCAATGACTGGTTGATTCTCTCCGTTTGCCCATTGGTCTGTGGGTGGTAGCCCGATGAAAATGACAGCTTCATGCCCATCTGTTGGCAGAATGCCCTCCAGAATCTAGAAACGAACTGGACTCCCCGATCCGACACTATGTTCTCCGGAATGCCGTGCAGCCGGAAGACATGTGTAATAAACAAGTCGGCCAATTCCTGGGCTGAGGGGAGTCCTTTCAAGGGCACGAAATGGGCCATTTTACTGAAGCGGTCGACTACCACCCAAATGACCGACATACCTTCTGACTTGGGAAGTTCGCCCACAAAATCCATGGACAAATGAGTCCATGGCTCACTCGGGGTGGGTAAAGGCTGCAAGGTACCCACAGGTGCCAGCCGGGAGGGTTTACTCTTAGCGCAAACTGCACACTCCCTAACGAACTCCTTGCAGTCTGCTGCTAAAGAAGGCCACCAGGCACACCTGGATACTAGATCCTGAGTTCTAGATGCCCCAGGGTGTCCCGCATTCTTGTGAGAATGAAACATCTGCAAAGTGCGGAGACGAAAGGGTAGGGGTACAAACATCACCCCTTCAGGTTTCCCTTCGGGGACATCCTGCTGAAAAGGCCTCAGGGTCTCTGTCCAGTCCTCCCAAGTCTCAGCTGCCGCTAACACTAGCCTCTGTGGGATAATGGACTCTGGGGCAGGAGGCTCGGCTGTCTCTGGCTCAAAGCATCTGGACAGAGCATCTGCCTTAACGTTCTTGCTGCCCGGGGTGTATGTAATCAGGAACCTGAACCTCGAAAAAAATAACGACCATCGAGCCTGACGGGGACTTAACCTCTTAGCCCCCTCGATGTATTCCAGGTTTTTGTGATCGGTGTATACCGTAATCATATGCTCTGCTCCTTCCAGCCAATGACGCCACTCCTCAAAGGCAAGTTTAATGGCAAGGAGCTCTCTGTTGCCTATATCGTAGTTTCTCTCTGCCGGAGAGAACCTACGAGAGAAATAGGCACAGGGATGTAATCTTCCCTGCAACCCTGATCGCTGAGACAGCACAGCCCCTACCCCGACCTCTGAGGCGTCCACCTCAACAATAAAGGGGTAAGAAGTGTCAACGTGCCTCAGAATGGGTGCTGAGCAAAACAAGTCTTTCAGAGTGGAGAATGCTCGTAGAGCTTCTGGAGTCCAGTGGTTAGTATCTGCCCCTTTTTTTGTAAGACTGGTGAGGGGTGAAATGACCGTGGAATACCCCTTTATGAACCTTCTGTAATAGTTCGCAAAGCCTAAGAACCGCTGTAAAGATTTTAACCCCACGGGTTGGGGCCACTCTAACACAGCAGAGACTTTGGCGGGATCCATACACAGGCCCGTGGTGGAAATAATGTAACCCAGAAAGGCGACAGATGTTACTTCGAAAATAAATTTCTCAAGTTTAGCGTATAACGAGTTTTGTCTTAGTTTGCTGAGTACAAATTTCACATGCGTTCTGTGCTCAGAGAGGTTGTTGGAGAAAACAAGTATATCGTCTAGATAGACCAGCACGAATCTCCCCAACACCTCTCTGAAGACCTCGTTGATGAGTTCCTGGAAAACGGCCGGGGCATTACATAACCCAAAGGGCATCACTAGGTACTCGTAATGCCCGTCTGGTGTGTTAAAGGCCGTTTTCCACTCATCACCCTTTCTTATGCGTACCAGGTTGTACGCGCCCCGTAAATCCAGTTTTGAGAAGATCTTGGCGTCTGTGACCTGCGTAAATAAATCGTCTATCAGGGGTAACGGATATCGGTTCTTTACCGTGATTTTATTCAGTCCCCGGTAATCGATACAGGGCCGCAGGCCCCCGTCTTTCTTTTTAACGAAAAAGAAACCTGCTCCAGCAGGCGATCGGGACGGACGAATGAAACCCTTGGCTAAATTCTCACGGATATATTCTTGCATGGCCAACTTTTCTGGCCCAGATAAATTGTACAGATGACCCCGAGGAGGCATACAACCAGAACGGATATCTATGGGGCAATCAAAAGAGCGATGTGGGGGTAATTTGTCTGCTGCCTTGGGACAGAACACATCAGAATATTCTAAATATTGCTCAGGTACCCCTTGTACATGAACCCTGGTTTGGCCCAGTGTCACCTTCCCTAAACATTGCTGAAAGCAGCGTGCTGACCAAGAAACCAGTTGGCCGGTGGCCCAATCGATGTGCGGAGAATGAAGGTGCAACCATGGCATGCCGAGTATAATGGTGGAAGTAGACATATGCAACACAAAGAATTGTAATTTTTCCCAGTGCAGAACCCCTATGGTGACTCCCACCTCTGGTGTCTGAGACAGTGGGTGACTCCCTTGCAGAGGAGAGTCATCCACTGCCGTAACCTGGATGGGTGGTTGTACAGGTGTGAGTGGGATACCCAATTTCTTAGCAAACTCAAAATCCATAAAATTTGCCGCGGAGCCTGAATCGATAAAGGCTTCCGTGACCTCGGTTTTATCTTCCCACGTAATGGTGCAGGGAAGAAGCAACCGTTTTTCTTCTAAGGGTAAAAGTCGGACGCCCAGGGTGTTACCCCCTACCACTCCCAGGCGGTAGCGTTTTCCCGGCTTATTAGGGCAGTTTCGTACTATATGCCCCCCTTCAGCGCAATACAGACACAGCTGTTCGGTCATTCTCCGTCTTCGCTCCACCTGGGTCAATTTTGACCGACCAATCTGTATTGGCTCGGATGGAAGCAAGACCGGAGAAGACGAAACAGTAGGAGGTGGAATCACTGGGGCTGTGGCGTAAGACACCCCTCTGACACGGGAACTACCCCTGGTCTGCCTTTGGTAGCCCAGCCTGCGGTCGATCCGGATGGCCGCTGAGATGGCCTCATCGACTGTTCTGGGTTCGGGCTGACTTAACATCATGTCAGAGACCTCATCGGACAGCCCTGACAAGAAACAATCTAACAGGGCATGAGTGTCCCACCTGGCCGTAACTGACCACCTCCTAAACTCGGCCGCGTAATCTTCGACCGGACCTTCGCCTTGACGCAATAGCTTGAGCTTCCGCTCAGAAGTCGAGGCAAGGTCTGGATCGTCGTAAATTACCGCCATAGCCTTAAAGAATTCCTCTACAGAGGTAAGCGCTTTGTCTCCGGTGGGCAGGCTATATGCCCATGACTGGGAGTCGCCGGACAACAAAGTTTTAATAAACGTGACCCTCTGGGTCTCAGTACCCGAAGATTGGGGTCTCAACTCAAAATAGGAAAATACTCTACTCCTAAAATTCCGGAAGTCAGATCTGTGGCCGGAAAAGCTTTCAGGGACAGGCATACGTATGTCAGAGCTAGGAGAGGATCGCACATGATTCACTGATGTCTGGAGGGTTTGTACAGACCCTGATAGGGCATCAATAAGAGTTATGTGGGTGCCCAGTACTTGATTGATGTTGTCCACCGAAGCGGCAAGTACACCCAGACAATCAGTGTTTGCGTCCATTTTGTATTTGGGTCTGGCGTTCTGTAACGATCGGTGGGCGCAGAGAGTATCTGATTTACCGGTGATCTGCAGTATCGCCGGAAATACAGATATATACCAGATTATAAGTGATCTGCAGTCTCACCGATAATCCGATATACAAACTAACCTCTGTTCGCCTGAGTAGAGTGTAGTGTTTTGGTGTAACAGTAACACTGGGAGGCCTAGGCCTCAGTGCAGCAAGGAGAACTGCACGTATTCCTTCTGCAGACCTGAGCTCTCCAAGACGGGAGGAGTCAGACTGACAGTAGGAAGGAAAGTCCGAGAGTGACACTCAGGAAGAAGTGTCACTAACAGGACTGGGAACCGCCTCCAATCGTGAGGTCGGTTCTCGAGGTCAGACAAGCCAGGTCGTACACACACGGACAGATAAAGTACAAATACAGTAGGCAAAGGCGGAGTCAAAGTACAGGCAGGGTTCGGCAACGGGGTATCAGATATATCGGGGTACAAAATCAGGAGGCAGAAACAGAGTCTTGGAACGAGCCGAGGTTCGGCAACAGAGTATCAGAAATATCGAGGTACAAGGTCAGAGTTCAGGAGGATAGTCGAGGCAGGCAAAAGTCATAACATATAATCACAATCAAACTAGTACTTTAGCTATCAAATATCTAGCTAAGTGTAGGATTACAGCTCCAGCTGGTCCCGGCACACTTCAGGATCTGACTACGGATCTGGGTGCTCCCACGTATGTGATCGCACGCCAGACAAAGAGCAAGTGAACAACCAGCAGTATATATACTCTAGGACCTTTCCAGGACCTCCCTAATTGCTGGTCCAATGAGAGCAGTGGAATTTGTCAGCTGACCCAGCTGGTCAGCCGACACCCTTCTAACTGTTATTTAAACTCTGCCTTTCTGCTCGCGCGCGTGTAAGTCTGAATCTTGGTGGACTATCAGTCCCAGCCACACCAGTACTGTCATGCAATGTATCTAGTGCGGGGGCCGCCTCTGATGCGGATTCCGCCGCACTGCCTATGCGGCATGCAGCGTTTTTTCCGCGTTGTGACGCCATGCTGGACGCGGAAACAGCCGCCTCATCTTGAGAGACGGCGGCATTTCCGCGTTTCCTTACATTTTCAAAGGGCAATTGCTCAGCAGTGGCAAATTTTCTAGCATTGTAGGGACCCTTAGGGGGAACATGACTGGTGAGTTTTGGGCCCCTAGGCCAAAGAGGTCATAGCCTAGGTCACAAAACCTGTTTATTTGGGCTATTTCAATTAGAAATAAAAAAAAATAAAAATAAGAGAAAAAATAAATAAAAAGTAGTGTAGTGATGCTGACGTACATAAATCGCAGCCATGGCCGTTAGCAACGTCTGAATTTCACGAAATGTCTCATGCAGGTAGAAGACATATTGTTAGACTTGGATTCCAAAGATGGGGTCCCTACATCTCTGCAAACCAGAGTTACAGGGGTCCAAAATTGGTAAAATCCCCCATAGGCTTTCATTGGCTCCCTATTTCACTTTCCAAAATCTCACATCTTTTCAAAGGGCAATGGCTCAGCAGTACCACATTTTTTAGCATTGTAGGGACTCTTAGGGGGATCATGACTGGTGAATTTTGCCACTGCTGAGCCATTGCCCTTTGAAATGGTGTGAGATTTTGGAACGGTAAATAGTAGGCCCAATGAAAGCCTATGGGGGATTTTACCAATTTTGGAGCCCTGTAACTCTGGTTTGCAGAGATGTAGAGACCCCATCTTTGTAATTCAAGTCTAACAATATGTCTTCTACCTGCATGAGACATTTCGTGAAATTCAGACGTTGCTAACGGCCATGGCTGCGATTTATGTACGTCAGCATCACTACCATTGAAATTGCCCAAATAAACAGGTTTTTGTGACCCTAGGCTATGACCTGTTTGGCCTAGGGGCCCGAAACTCACCAGTCATGTTCCCCCTAAGGGTCCCTACAATGCTAGAAAATTTGCCACTGCTGAGCAATTGCCCTTTAAAAAGATGTGAGATTTTGGTAAGTGAAATAGGGAGGCAATGAAAGCCTATGGGGGATTTTACCAATTTTGGACCCCTCTAACTCTGTTTTGCAGAGATGTAGGGACCCCATCTTTGGATTCCAAGTCTAACAATATGTCTTCTGCCTGCATGAGACATTTCGTGAAATTCAGACGTTGCTAACGGCCATGGCTGCGATTTATGTACGTCAGCATCACTACCATTGAAATTGCCGAAATAAACAGGTTTTTGTGACCCTAGGCTATGACCTCTTTGGCCTAGGGGCCCAAAACTCACCAGTCATGTTCCCCCTAAGGGTCCCTACAATGCTAGAAAATTTGCTGCATGGCAGTGGCTGCATGGTGTAATGGTGAATGGCTCTGCCTCTGACACAGGAGACCAGAGTTCGAATCTTGTCTCTGTCTGTTCAGTAAGCCAGTACCTATTCAGTCGGAGACCTTAGGCAACTCTTCCTAACACTGCGATCTTGTCTAATTTTTCTCTTGACAACTGTTGAACACAAAATACAAGGCCATGTCTAGCTACATGTCTGTAAGGAGTGGCTGCATGGTGAAATGGTGAATGGCTCTGCCTCTGACACAGGAGACCGGAGTTTGAATCTCGGCTCTGTCTGTTCAGTAAGCCAGCACATATTCAGTAGGAGACCTTAGGCAAGTCTTCCTAACACTGCTATCTTGTCTAATTTTTCTCTTGACAACTGTTGAACACAAAATACAAGGCCATGTCTGGCTACATGTCTGTAAGCAGTGGCTGCATGGTGTAATGGTGAATGGCTCTGCCGCGGACACAGGAGACCAGAGTTCAAATCTCATCTCTGTCTGTTCAGTAAGCCAGCACCTATTCAGTCGGAGACCTTAGGCAAGTCTTCCTAACACTGATATCTTGTCTAATTTTTCTCTTGACAACTGTTGAACACAAAAGACAAGGTCATGTCTGGCTACATATCTGCTAGCAGTGGCTGCATGGTGTAATGGTGAATGACTCTGCCTCTGACACAGGAGACCAGAGTTCAAATCTCATCTCTGTCTGTTCAGTAAGCCAGCACCTATTCAGTCAAAGACCTGAGGCAAGTCTTCCTAACACTGCTATCTTGTTTAATTTTTCTCGTGACAACTGTTGAACACAAAATACAAGGCCATGTCTGGCTACATACCTGTAAGCAGTGGCTGCATGGTGTAATGGTGCATGGTTTGCCTCTGACACAGGAGACCAGAGTTCAAATCTCGTCTTTGTCTGTTCAGTAAGCCAGCACCTATTCAGTCGGAGACCTTAGGCAAGTCTTCCTAACACTGCTATCTTGTCTAATTTTTCTCTTGACAACTGTTGAACACAAAATACAAGGCCATGTCTGGCTACATATCTGTAAGCAGTGGCTGCGTGTTGTAATGGTGAATGGCTCTGCCTCTGACACAAGAGACCAGAGTTTGAATCTCGTCTCTGTCTGTTCAGTAAGCCAGCACCTATTCAGTCAGAGACCTTAGGCAAGTCTTCCTAACACTGCGATCTTGTCTAATTTTTCTCTTGACAACTGTTGAACACAAAATACAAGGCCATGTCTAGCTACATGTCTGTAAGGAGTGGCTGCATGGTGAAATGGTGAATGGCTCTGCCTCTGACACAGGAGACCGGAGTTCGAATCTCGGCTCTGTCTGTTCAGTAAGCCAGCACCTATTCAGTAGGAGACCTTAGGCAAGTCTTTCTAACACTGATATCTTGTCTAATTTTTCTCTTGACAACTGTTGAACACAAAATACAAGGCCATGTCTGGCTACATGCCTGTAAGCAGTGGCTGCATGGTGTAATGGTGCATGGTTTGCCTCTGACACAGGAGACCAGAGTTCAAATCTCGTCTTTGTCTGTTCAGTAAGCCAGCACCTATTCAGTCGGAGACCTTAGGCAAGTCTTCCTAACACTGCTATCTTGTCTAATTTTTCTCTTGACAACTGTTGAACACAAAATACAAGGCCATGTCTGGCTACATATCTGTGCTACTGCCTATATAGAGTGTGCCCTAGTTACTGCAGCTCTGGTGCTTTGAGTCTGCCAGGAGAAAAGTGTGATATAAATGTTATTTGTCTTGTTTAATTTTTCTCTTGCATTAAGCATAAATGGTACATGCTAAGCTACTTTCAGCTACTTTCAGCTACTTTCAGCTACTAGTGTTGGTGGTACAATGGATATGTTAGTTGCCTACCATACACTGAGGTCTGGGTTCAAATCCCTATCATGGTATATTAGCTGGTTTTTGAAATACTGGAATTCCCTGGCAGATGAGACCCTTCTCCCTCCGGTAGGAGGGAACCCACAGCAGCTGTCCCATAACTAATTAGTGTAGGCAGACAACAGAGTCAAATGGTATAAGGACCTAGCTTGGAGGAGGGAGGGTGAGCCGGTCCTCCAGCAGTGATGTGTATCAATCATGTCTGCCTCCAGGTATTAGAGCCTTTGAAACATGTTTTCCATCATTTTTCTAGGTGGCAGAATTTTTTCTTTTTTACAAAGTTCGCCTCCCCATTGAAGTGTATTGCGGTTCGCAAACTTTTTCGCGAACCGAACCTTTCGCAGAGGTTCGCGAACAGGGTTCGCAAACCGAAAATCGGAGGTTCGCGACATCTCTAGTCCTGAGTGTTAAAAAGGTGCTCGGTTCACTTTAATAAGGACGGAAGCAATTTTCCCGTCAGTGCTCCTCACAATTCTTTTGCCAGTAACTTTATCAATACTTGTTAAACCGAAATGATCTATATCTTGTTTTTTTTACCACCCATTAGGCTTTTTGGAGGTGATACTTGTTTTCAGTAATTACTTTATTTTCTATGCATTTTACAGGGAAATACAAGAAAAAAATACACAATTTCTCTAATTCCATCCCTAATAGTTTTAAAATAAACAATGCTACTATAGATATAACCTACACATTTTATTTGCCCAATTGTAACGTTTGTGGAACTTTCTCCGTGATCAGCGCACAACGCGTGCGCTGATACGGCGGAAATCCTCCACAAGCGTATAATTGCAGGCACCCAGCAAAAGGTGCTACACACCCGTAGAGGGAAATTCCTGTCGGCAGATGGCGTTGGAGTGCAGAGGAACCAATCCTCTGTACCTCCACAAATGCCAGACACGAATTGTACGAAGCACAGAACGCAATCGCAAGAGAAGCGATTGCGAATGAGAACGAGCAAAGGGACAGGTTGTATGTGTGTGCGCCAATCTAGTCGCCACCCCGCGACTGCGCACACACAACAGCAGATACGAAACAGAAATGCGATCGCGAGAGGTGCGATTGCCAGACGTGACACAAGGCAGATCAGAACAGAATACGAGGATAGCAAAGGCACAGCAAATCATACAATGAGGAGATGCGGAAAATAACAAACGCTAGCTAACCGCGAACACCGCACTCATTCGCAACAGTGCACGCGGTTATGCGCGGTCTCCACGTGAAAACACAATAGAGACAAGCACGCCTAACTAACCATCGACAGATAAACATGAAACAGAGGACGCGAGCGCTTGCTCAACGGTTACCTCACCAAGCCTCCAGCAAGTGCTCGTAGCAGACAAGACAGACACACGAAAACAGGAACAGGCGGGAAATAGAATCCACAGCACTAGCGAAAGTGACTAGCGCGATCCAGAGAGGCATAACAGAAGGATCCACAGCACTAGCGCGAAGCGAGTGCGATCCAGGGACAGAGTAACAGAACAGAAGTATCCACAGCACTAGCGCAGGATGCTAGTGCGATCCAGAGAGGCAGTGTTACGATCGCTTCTGCAGCGTTTACTGCTGGCTGCAGTGGTATTGCAACCCAAGCAGTTCTGATGTCATTACATGCATTTGCTTGCATAGTTTGGTTTGCACTTAAACTAGTTGCTGATTCCATCTGCAGTCGCTCTGAAGTTAATGACAGTTTATTATGCTTTTGTGTAAACAAACATTGTCTGCTGCAATGGAGTGGCAATCCCTTTCCTGCAGGCTGCATATCATTGTCTGCCTTTTCCTGCTGTCAGCCTGTGATTAATTACCATTCACTTGTGTGGGAATCTGCAGGTCTGCTCCCATTGGATGACCTCAGTATAAAGAACTGCTTCCTGCAATGTTCCATGGGCTACCATAGTCTCAGATTCTGTCTGTTACTCTGCTCGTGCCCCACCTCGTTCCTAGTCCGTGTGGACTGCGCTGACTCCTGCGAAGGGGTCAGCGAGTCCTCCTAGTTCTGCTCTTGTTCTAGAAGTTGTTACTCTGCTTGTCTTGTGTCATATATTGGTTCATCGCCAATATATACGCATACTTGCACGTTTTTGTTATTTTCCTTGTATTCGTGTTACGTTGATACATCAGTGTCGCTGATATATACGTACACAAACTGTTTATATCCTGTGTTCAGTTAGTCAGCCTTCCAGCACGTTTTGGTAGTTTGCGCGTATCGTGATCACCAGTGCTGAGTTAGTATCCTGCTCCTGGTTCTGTTTGTGGATTGCGTTCATCTCTGCGAAGAGATAGCGAATCCTTCTGAGTCCTGTTCCCTGTATTGCTCCAGTCCTAGTCAGTGTTCCTGCTTATGTTATATATCGGTTCATTGCCGATATATTGTGAGGGATCAGCTTCAGATGGTAAGCATTTTAGCAGGCACAGAGCAGCTCCAAGCAGGTTTATATGCAAACATAAATCAAAGTTTATTTTGGCAGCAGGTTCACAAACAACAGTTTGCAGTTCAGTAGTAAAGTAAGTAATTCCACAAAACAAGGGTAAGGCCAACTCCGGCCGAGTGCTTACTTTTAACGTTGAGTAACACACAAATGTCAGTCCAAACACATGCAGTCCCCTGCAGCAGCTTCTCAGCAGAAAAACACTTCCTGGAAACAAATGAAAACCTTTTCTGTGCAAACTGACAGAACCTGCTGGACACACCCCTCTCTCACCTCTTCCTCTCCAGAGACTTGTTAGCTCTGTTGTTAACCCTTTGTGGGCTATACAGGCAGCAGTCCACAACTACAATGCATAATATATTCCACCCAGGACCTGGCGACCAGATGCACCCACCCTGCTCTACATCTGGTCAGCTCCGGACCCTTTTCAAGGCTTCAACCCTTGTCACTCCTGACAGTCAGCAAAAGCCTATTCTCCGGAGCTGCTACAGGATGTAGCGCCTGAACCTGGGTGCAACATACCGTCCATCGCACACCACTTGTGACAAAGAGAGCGGCACTTTGCCAGCCACTTTGTCACATACTCCCCCCCTCTGTTCGAGCCCATGGGATCGGACATAATCTGCTGCAAGACAGTAGGTTCTCGATAGAGCATCTGCATTACCATGTAACTTCCCTGCTCTATGCTCTACCGAGAAGTTGAAGGCCTGTAATGCCAAAAACCACCGTGTTACTCTGGCATTTTTCTCCTTCTTCTGACACATCCAAGTAAGCGGGGCATGGTCTGTAATGAGCTGAAAGCGACGGCCTATGAGATAGTATCGGAGTGCCTCCAGGGCCCATTTGATGGCCAGACACTCTCGTTCAACGATACTATACCTTTCTTCCACAGCCGTCAGCTTCCGGCTCAAATACGCAACCGGGTGCTCCTCACCATTGAGCACTTGGGATAGAACTGCTCCTAAACCCACACTTGATGCATCAGTTTGAACCAGGAATTCCTTCTCAAAATTAGGCGTAATTAGTACAGGACCATTGCACAAAGCCGCTTTAAGACTCTGAAACGCTCTCTCTGCATCAGACCCCCACTTAATCATGGTAGAACCTTTTCCCTTTGTCAGGTTTGTGATGGGAGTAGCCACTGTGGCGAAGTTTGGGATGAACCTTCTATAGTACCCCACCAACCCTAGGAATGTTCTCACCTGCTTTTTCGTCTTAGGTTGAGGCCACTCCCTAATGGCCTCAACCTTCTGGATCTGGGGCTTAATCAAGCCTCGTCCTATGGTGTACCCCAAGTACCGGGCTTCCTCCAACCCCACTGCACACTTTTTAGGGTTTGCTGTCAACCCTGCCTCTCTAATGGAGTTCAAGACAGCCTGAACTTTTGGTAAGTGGCTTTCCCAGTCACTGCTAACCACCCTGGCGTTCTGATTAAATCGCCAGGGTGGCTGCGGGAGGGTTTTTTTTAAATAAAAAAAAAACTATTTCATGCAGCCAACTGAAAGTTGGCTGCATGAAAGCCCACTAGAGGGCGCTCCGGAGGCGATCTTCCGATCGCCTCCGGCGGCAAGAGATAACACGGAAGGCCGCAATGAGCGGCCCTCCGTGTTTCGCTTCCCTCGTCGCCATGGCGACGAGCGGAGTGACGTCATGGACGTCAGCCGACGTCTTGACGTCAGCCGCCTCCGATCCAGCCCTTAGCGCTGGCCGGAACTGTTTGTTCCGGCTACGCTGGGCTCGGGCGGCTGGGGGGACCCTCTTTCGCCGCTGCACGCGGCGGATCGCCGCGCTGCAGCGGCGATCAGGCAGCACACGCGGCTGGCAAAGTGCCGGCTGCGTGTGCTGCTTTTTATTTCGTGCAAATCGGCCCAGCAGGGCCTGAGCGGCAGCCTCTGGCGGTGTTGGACGAGCTGAGCTCGTCCAGACCGCTCAGCAGGCTAAAGATGACCACATCATCTAGGTAGGCCGCAGCAAAGGGCTGATGAGGTCTGAGAATTTTATCCATCATTCTCTGAAAGGTTGCGGGAGCACCTTGCAACCCAAAAGGCATCCTTACATACTGGAACAGACCTTGAGGAGTGGAAAATGCCGTCTTTTCCTTGGCTGTTTCAGTTAAAGGCACTTGCCAATACCCCCTAGTCAAATCCAGAGTTGTTACATATCTAGCGGGACCCAACCTTTCAGTCAACTCGTCCACCCTGGGCATGGGGTAGGCATCAAATTTAGAAACCTCATTTAGCTTTCTAAAATCATTGCAAAAACGTATGGACTCATCTGGCTTTGGGACTAGAACTATGGGGCTACTCCACTCACTGTTGGACTCCTCTATTACCCTTAATTCCAGCATCCTTTTAATCTCCTCTGCTATAGCTTGTCTGCGGGCTTCAGGTATCCTATATGGCTTAAGGCGGACCTGTACATGTGGTTCTGTCACTATATCATGCCTAATTAGATGAGTGCAGCCTGGGAGTTCCGAGAACACATCTTGGTTGCGTAGAAGAAACTCTCTGACCTCCTGTTTCTGTGAGGATGACAGGGTTTCTGCAACCTGTACTTCATTTACCCCAGACTTGTTCTGCCTTTGACCTTCTACCGAGGCTGACAGGGCTACCCTCTCCTTCCAGGGTTTTATTAGGTTTACATGGTAGAGCTGCTCCGGCTTCCTCTTACCAGGCTGGTAAACCCTATAATTCACCTCACCCACCTTTTCAATAATTTCATAAGGGCCTTGCCACTTAGCTAAAAATTTGCTTTCTACCGTGGGGACCAACACCAGGACTCGGTCACCAGGATGGAAAGACCGCACTTTTGCATTTTTGTTGTAAATTCGACACTGAGCCTCCTGGGCCTGTTGCATATGTTCTCTAACCAAGGGCATGACTGCAGCGATTCTATCCTGCATACAAGACACGTGTTCAATCACACTTCGGTAGGGGGTTGCCTCTTGCTCCCATGTTTCCTTTGCTATGTCGAGAATTCCACGTGGTCTCCGCCCATACAATAACTCAAAGGGAGAGAAACCAGTGGAAGACTGAGGGACCTCCCTTATTGCAAATAACAAATAGGGCAAGAGGCAGTCCCAATCCTTTCCATCTTTTTCAACTACCTTCTTTAGCATATTTTTCAACGTCTTATTGAACCTTTCCACAAGCCCATCTGTTTGAGGATGGTACACTGAGGTGCGCAGCTGTTTTATTTTCATCAATTTACACACTTCCTTCATTAATTTAGACATAAATGGAGTTCCCTGGTCTGTCAAGATTTCTTTAGGCAAACCAGTTCTTGTAAACATGTGGAAGAGCTCTCGTGCAATCAGCTTGGAAGATGTGTTTCTCAGGGGTACTGCTTCCGGATAGCGGGTAGCATAGTCTACAACTACCAGAATATACTGGTGACCCCGGGCAGACCGAACTAAGGGCCCAACTAAATCCATGGCTATTCTTTCAAAAGGGACCTCAATGACTGGTAATGGGACAAGTGGACTGCGAAAGTGAGGAGCAGGCACACACATCTGGCAGTCAGGGCAGGATTCACAATATTTCTTAACATCCCCATGCACTCCAGGCCAAAAGAACCTTTGTAAAATCCTGTCCTTGGTTTTCTCATACCCTAAATGACCCCCTAGGGGATGTTTGTGGGCAAGGTCTAGGACCATAGTGCGATAAGGCTGAGGCACAACGAGCTGGTCCACAATTTCCTCCTGTACCTTGCAAACTTGGTATAATAAATCAGCATTTACGGCCAGGTGAGGGAACAGTTTGTCAGCCCCGGGAACATGAGGTTCACCATTTACCACCTTAACATTTTCCCAAGCTCTGCTCAGAGTGGGATCTCTTAGCTGGGCAGTACCGAAGTTATCCCGAGAAACCTCTAAATCTGAAAGCACCGTACCCTCTGAGGCTTCTGGGGACAACTCCGTCTCTCCCGCAAGAACAGACAGTGGAAAAGACATTTCATGATCAACTTTATCAACAACCTTTGTTTCAACATTATTCATATCCCATCCCGGGCTATTTGCATTACCAAGATCTGAACACTTGTCATTTTTCCCTTCCCACAAGTTCCAAAACAGGGGAAAGTCCCTCCCCAAAATAACACTGTGTGCCAAATTTGGGCTCACCACTACTTCCTGTGTGGCAGGCCCACAGTCTGTCTCTAGGGTAAGAAGGGCTGTAGGGTATCGTTTAGAGTCTCCATGGACACACTGCACCGTGATGTGCCTATCACCAAGCAAGGCATTGTCCACCAGGCTGGCATGTACAAGGGTCACCAAACTGCCAGAGTCTAAAAGGGCTTGGACAGTTTGGCCAGATACTTTTATCAAAGTCATGTGTGATTCAGAGTTCGCCAGGTATACAGGTCGGGCAAACAAGGACCTCCGCTTGGCATGATCACACTCCATTTCCTCTACAGCCATAGGGCAGTTAACAGCAATGTGTCCCCACTCATTACATCGCCAGCACTGAACAGACCCTGGGTTCCTTGTAGTGGACACTGGGCAAACTCTGCCTGTCCCTTTAGGACCCTCAGGGGACTTCCGCTCCCCCACAAATCCTCCCGCCATACCAGCTTTTGTCTTACCAGTACTCTGGGGAGTAGACAGTTTCTGGGTCCAGGAGCGCTGGGCAGCCGACCATGCCAGGGAATCCTCCGCAGCCAAGTAACGTTCCAGCAGCTTAATAAGTTGGTCGGCTGATTGAGGATCTGCATGGCTCACCCACCTTCGCAATGCCTGCGGCAGTGAGCGCAAAAAACGGTCGACTGTAACCCTTTCAACAATCTGGGGGCCAGTCAACGTCTCCGGATCAAGCCACTTCTTTACCAGATGGAACAAGTCGTGCATCTGTGACCTCGGGGAGCTTGCTGCCGAGTAGGTCCACTTGTGGACGCGTTGGGCCCTCACGGCCGGCGTAACCCCAAGCCGTCTCAGGATCTCGTCTTTCAATTTGTCATAGTCTTTGGCATCTTCCAAAGCAAGATCAAAGTAGGCCTTTTGGGCATCACCAGTCAAGAAAGGCGCTACCAATCCTGCCCACTGCGGCTTAGGCCAGGCTTCCCTCTCTGCCGTCCTCTCAAACGTATGAAGGAAAGCCTCCACATCATCATGTGGTGTCATTTTCTGGAGGAAATGACTTGCACGGATAACACCTCCATTGCCAGGACCAGCCAGCGGATCCTTCTGGTTACGAACCACCAGTTGCTGCACCAACTCAGTCATAGCTTTCCGATCAGCCTCAGCAGTGCGCCAATCTACTACTGCTGCTGCAGCCAGACTGTCACACATTGCCATAGACTGCTGCTGCACCACCAGGGTCTGCTTTTGGATGGCTGCATTAGTTTGTCGCTGTTCAGCATTTGCCTGTTGTAAGGCTGCATTGGCCAACGCTAATTGCTTCACCAACTCATCCATGCTGCAGTGCAAGCTTTTAAGTCTCTTATCCAACCCGCTGGCTCTGTAATAGTGCTAGCTCTAGTCTGCCCACATCCGAGCACCAATTGTGAGGGATCAGCTTCAGATGGTAAGCATTTTAGCAGGCACAGAGCAGCTCCAAGCAGGTTTATATGCAAACATAAATCAAAGTTTATTTTGGCAGCAGGTTCACAAACAACAGTTTGCAGTTCAGTAATAAAGTAAGTAATTCCACAAAACAAGGGTAAGGCCAACTCCGGCCGAGTGCTTACTTTCAACGTTGAGTAACACACAAATGTCAGTCCAAACACATGCAGTCCCCTGCAGCAGCTTCTCAGCAGAAAAACACTTCCTGGAAACAAATGAAAACCTTTTCTGTGCAAACTGACAGAACCTGCTGGACACACCCCTCTCTCACCTCTTCCTCTCCAGAGACTTGTTAGCTCTGTTGTTAACCCTTTGTGGGCTATACAGGCAGCAGTCCACAACTACAATGCATAATATATTCCACCCAGGACCTGGCGACCAGATGCACCCACCCTGCTCTACATCTGGTCAGCTCCGGACCCTTTTCAAGGCTTCAACCCCTGTCACTCCTGACAGTCAGCAAAAGCCTATTCTCCGGAGCTGCTACAGGATGTAGCGCCTGAACCTGGGTGCAACATACCGTCCATCGCACACCACTTGTGACAAAGAGAGCGGCACTTTGCCAGCCACTTTGTCACAATATACACATGTTAGTCAGACGTTACAAATAGTTTCATTGATAGCTGTAATTGTAATACGCTAGGAAAACATACTTATTGTATATTTGTCTGTGTTACATTCATCTATCTTGATCTCCCTATTTCCTGACTACCCTGTCCTGTCTTTGTGAGGCACGCCATCGCTGCAACGCATTGGCTGCCTCATTCCAGTCTGTCTTGTTGTGGACGCTTGCTGTCACTAAGTAGTGGCTAGTTAAGCAAGCGTTCATTCTGTCAACCTGTCCTGATCTCCTCAGTCCTGGTTTATGCGCTCAGCGCTACTTTGCGCTGAGACGTTTTCACGAAAGTATACGAAAGTACCTCCTTCACGTCAGCTTATGTGTTGCATGCTGACTGTGGAGAATACACCTCCAAGCCTAACAGGCAGAACAGAAGGATCCACAGCACTAGCGCGAAGCGAGTGCGATCCAAGGACAGAGTAACAGAACAGAAGGATCCACAGCGCTAGCGCAAGATGCTAGTGCAATCCAAGTGAGACAGATCAGAAGAGATAGCTGGTAGCAACCGCTGCACCAGCTATACTCCAAGAACAGAGATCAGAACGATTTCCTGTCGACCACCGTTGGGACAGGACCATCGCAACAGGCAAACAAAACAGATAAACAATCCTAACTGCACTAGAGAACCTGCCAAGCACAGTTTCCAGGAATTACTCTAAGCTGATGTTCAAACAAAGAGCATGGCTGACACTCCTCCAGGAGTGTTACACAGGACGGAATCCTTATGACCAGCGAAGCATTGTGGGAAACACATAGTACTTATAGTACACACCTCCAATGAATGTGGCCAGGCAATTTGCATAACAACGTATGCAAATTCCTCAGCAAGCACAAGCTGCAAAACTGACAGAAGCTCTTCTTTCCAGAGTCCTGCAGCATGCAAACCTACACAATGGTCAAAAAGCTGCCTGCCTGCACAGGCAGCTGAGCAAATCATCACAGTACCCCCCCCTCCAGGGTCGAATTCCAGACGACCCTCAAAAGTGCTATTAGCAACAGACTCAAACTGAAGACTCATGAAGGTCGGGACAGCCCGACAAGGTCCAATTCCAGAGTCAGTCCACCCGAAACCGACCTCATCGGAAACAGAAGCCACCGAAACATGCCCATCAGCACTACAAGTCTCAGCGTAACACCCATCAGGACTGTAGATACCAGAGAAGAAGCCACCGAAACCCTTCAGACAATACCCACCACCTTCCAAGGAGCGTCCGAAAATACCAAATCTGCCACAAAACCTGTTTGAAGTGTCCCTTACAACACAAAAGCCACCGTTGATCTTATCCAGGGTACCAAGCAAAATTTCTCCCGGAATCTCCCAGAACCTTTTGAAGCTCCACAGAGATCCCAAGAGGGCAGAACAATCACCAGGCTCACATGGAGAACTATCAAGAACCCCTATGGAACCAATGACAATTCCAGACTCAGAATTACGAGGACACCCATCAAGATCAAGACTTTCAGGGCACTTCTGGGCATGCAAGCAGGCAGGCTAAATCAGAACATGTCTCCACCGAGGAAGCATCTGAGTATGCTGGTAACCGAGGCACACTTGGGCTTTCTGGGTCACAGAGCACATTGGGGTACACCAGCACAGGAGAAACCTCAGGACATGTTGGGGAACTGCCAACCTCAGAGTCCGACATGAGGAAACCAAAACCAGGACCGGGCAGAGAATCATCACGAGCAATGGTCTCAAGCACTGGACTTTCAAAAGAAGACTCGGATTCAAATTCGGAAATTTCTGTGACTGCAATATCATCATTGACTACACATGATTGCAGCTCTACCAGAGCTGAAAAGGTAGCCAGCAAGGCAGCAATGCCTACGGAAGAGGGCAACACCTCAGAAGGACTTGGGGGGCAGGAGACATCTCCTACAAGTTCTGCACCCTTTGGGAGGAACTCGGAGACCTCCAGAACATCAAACAAGACCTCAGGAACATCATTTTTCAAGTTTTCTAAGAAGGATTCTGTACTATCCATGTTACAGGGCAAAACTGGAACTTTATTTTGTGAACAGGGCAGATGTCCCAGGGAAGGTTCCACCATAAACTGAGACTAAATTTCATCATCATGAGCGGAACGTACAGGAATATTCACTGGATCACACACTGACTCCCTAACTTTAATCTTGCTGCACCCAGAATTCTGCGTAGCAGTCAAACTAGCTTGCAACTCCAAAACTGCAGAAAAACAGGTGAGTATAGTGGCAATACCCAGACGAGCCTCTAGAGACACTGCATGGGATTCTAAGCAAGGCCACATTGACTCATCCAGAGTACAGGGTGCAGAATCAGCACTTTCCTCAGAGCAAGAAAGGGTCTCACAAATGTCAGTGTGATTGGACATCGTATTGTTATTCATGGTACAGGGCAGGTTCAGAGAAAGCGTCTCTGAATAAGGCAAAGAAGGTTCAGCATCAGATTCGCAAAACCGAAGCGCTGTCTCACTCTTAGATTCGGCTAACAATGTCGAATCCGAGGAATCAGAACGCAAAACCTGTGAATCAAAATTCACTTTAGGTTGTGAAACTGATGCTTCCATAGCGCAAACCTCCGCGATCTGCGGAGCAGACTGCAAGGCATCTAGGACCGAAACACTGGAGCAACTGTCCCCAGGCAACGGGCCCTTACAGGTGAGAACAGGGTGAGACAGAGACTCATTTGCAGAAAAAATAGCGACATCAACAGGATAAACTTTATTAGGCATATTAATTTTACTTTTGACGCTGCATAGTCGAGAAATTTTCCCCATAGCAGGGTCACAGACGGAAGATCTCAAAGATCTGTTTCTAAATGAAAAAGGATCCCACACATCCTTGAGAAAACCGACAGACTCATGCTGATCACAATCTGCAGGAACATCCGAGAAACAGGCATCAGATCGCACGGATTCAAACTGCACACTGTCAGAATTCCAATCTAGTCGCCACCCCGCTTCAGGATTAGCACAGGAATCAACCACAGCGGCATACTCATTCATTTCAGATTGCACAAAGTCAAGACTCTCATGCTTTACCCCAGAAAGGCAGGAACAATCATGCGACAACGATGTCTCTTTATTGGAATCAATTGGTTGGTGTGTGTGCGCAACTCATCCAAAATCGTTTGCCATACATAGATCACCAGATCCACATCATCCTTGTCACATTCATTGGAATCAATCAGAAGGTACATAGAATCGAGACAAGCATTCAAGACATCTTCGCTTTTTGCGATGCAAAAATCGCAAAAGGCTTTCCAATCAAAATTGAATTCCTCCAATAAGGCCCCGACATCCCATGAGGCACATGGAGGTTCAGACAAGCCAGTATCTAGATAATCTCCATTTGGGTGGAGTTCAGGAACAAGAACAGATTTTTTAACTGCTTTAATATAGTGTGCGATCCTACCTATAGCAGGATCCACATAAGCTTTGGATTGGGGCAAAAAACCTGGAGATTGAGCAACATCATCATACACATCATTAGGGAGTGTTTTATTCAGATGCTTGCGCTTTTTAGTTTTTCCCTTTTTTGCAACTTTGCATGTCTGCTGTTTTAAACCTGAAGTGGCAACAGACACATTGAACTGATTGTCATACTGAAAGGTTTTGCATGGAAGGGAAAGATCAGCTGACCTATCAGCAGCTACACACTTAATCAGAGCAGGTGGCAAGCCAGGCAGTTTAAACCAGTGAGAGAATATCACTGCAAGAAACTGATACAGATTATCATTTCAGGAATTGATTTTTAACAGATCATACGCCCAGGTGAACAAATCGTCTTTTAAGAGCACATAGGCAAACAGAAGAGCCGACGTGGACGGATCAGAAATCTGAAAGGTGGGATTCAGACAAAACCTCACACATTCAGAAAGAAATTCCGCCTTGGTGTGAGGCTTGGTGGTGTATTCTCCACAGTCAGCATGCAACGCATGAGCTGGCGTGGAGGAGGTACACACACTAGCACAAGGAAACAGGTAATCCCCAGTATAGTGGAGGGGAGGACTGACTCCAATAGGAGATTGTGGCGCACAGAGCAGGTGCAGATCTGACAGCCATAAACAATGCTTTCGTTATAACGTCTCAGCGCAAAGTAGCGCTGAGCGCATAAACCAGAACTGAGATCAGGACAGGTAGACAGAATGAACGCTTGCTTAACTAGCCACAACTTAGTGACAGCAAGCGTCCACAATAACACAGACTGGAATGAGGCAGCCAATGCGTTGCGGCGATGGCATGCCTCACAAAGACAGGACAGGATAGTCAGGAAATAGCAGGATCAAGATAGATGAAAGTAACACAGATAAATATACAATAAGTATGATTTCCTAGCGTATTACAATTACAGCTATCAATGAAACTATTTGTAATGTCTGACTAACATATGTATGTATCGGCAACGAACCGATATATGACACAAGCAGGAACGCTGACTAGGACTGGAGTAATACAGGGAACAGGACTCAGAAGGATTCGCTATCTCTTCGCAGAGATGAACGCAATCCACAAACGGTAACGTAAAAGGATTCAGAAGGATTCGTTATCTCTTCGCAGAGATGAACGCAATCCACAAACGGTAACAGAACAGGATTCAGAAGGATTCGTTATCTCTTCGCAGAGATGAACGCAATCCACAAACAGATTCAGGAGCAGGGTACTAGCTCAGCACGGGTGCTCACGATACGCGCAAACTACCAAAACGTGCTGGAAGGCTGACTAACTGAACACAGGAAATAAACAGTTCATGTACGTATATATCAGCGACACTGATGTATCAACGTAACACGAATACAAGGAAAATAATAAACGTGCTGGTATGCATATATATTGGCAATGAACCAATATATGATGCAAAGACCAGCAAAGTATCTTTAGAACAAGAAACACGATCGGGGGCTGAAGCGACAGCAAGACATGCTTAAACTGAAGCTATGAAAACCCAAGGAAACCCTGCAGGAAGCAGATCTTTATACTGAGGTCATCCAATGGGAGCAGACATGCAGATTCCCACACAGGTGAATGATAATCAGTCACAAGCTGACAGCAGGGAAAGGCCGACAAAGCTATGCAGCTTGCATGAAAAGAGATCAGAACTACCTGAGCTGCAGCACTACTACTTCCAGCAATGCCTGCTGCAGCAGCGATCATTACACTTGGTCTCTGAATTTAGCCTTTTAAAGCTCTTAAAGACACAGGACCCAAACTCGACAAAATCGTACAAATCAGAAATTACGTCTACACTGGGGTTTTGGGTTGGGCTGGTCATACTGTAACGATTGTGGAACTTTCTCCGTGTGCAGCGCACAACGTGTGCGCTGATACGGTGGAAATCCTCCACAAGCGTATAATTGCAGGCACCCAGTAAAAGGTGCTACACACCCGTAGAGGGAAATTCCTGTCGGCAGATGGCGTTGGAGTGCAGAGGAACCAATCCTCTGTACCTCCACAAATGCCAGACAGGAATTGTACGAAGCGCAGAACGCAATCGCAAGAGAAGCGATTGCGAATGAGAACGAGTAAAGGGACAGGTTGTATGTGTGTGCGCCAATCTAGTCGCCACCCCGCGACCGCGCACACACAACAGCAGATACGAAACAGAAATGCGATCGCGAGAGGTGCGATTGCCAGACGTGACACAAGGCAGATCAGAACAGAATACGAGGATAGCAAAGGCACAGCAAATCATACAATGAGGAGATGCGGAAAATAACAAACGCTAGCTAACCGCGAACACCGCACTCATTCGCAACAGTGCACGCGGTTATGCGCGGTCTCCACGTGATAAGCACAATAGAGACAAGCACGCCTAACTAACCATTGACAGATAAACCTGAAACAGAGGACGCGAGTGCTTGCTCAACGGTTACCTCACCGAGCCTCCAGCAAGTGCTCGTAGCAGACAAGACAGACACACGAAAACAGGAACAGGCGGGAGATAGGATCCACAGCACTAGCGAAAGTGACTAGCGCAATCCAGAGAGGCAGAACAGAAGGATCCACAGCACTAGCGCGAAGCGAGTGCGATCCAGGGACAGGGTAACAGAACAGAAGGATCCACAACACTAGCGCAGGATGCTAGTGCGATCCAGAGAGGCAGAACAGAAGGATCCACAGCACTAGCACGAAGCGAGTGCGATCCAGGGACAGAGTAACAGAACAGAAGGATCCACAGCGCTAGCGCAAGATGCTAGTGCGATCCAAGTGAGACAGATCAGAAGAGATCGCTGGTAGCAACCGCTGCACCAGCTATACTCCAAGAACAGAGATCAGAACAATTTCCTGTCGACCACCGTTGGGACAAGACCATCGCAACAGGCAAACAAAACAGATAAACAATCCTAACTGCACTAGGGAACCTGCCTAGCACAGTTTCCAGGTATTACTCTAAGCTGATCTTCAAACAAAGAGCATGGCTGACACTCCTCCAGGAGTGTTACACAGGACGGAATCCTTATGACCAGCGAAGCATTGTGGGAAACACATAGTACTTATAGTACACGCCTCCAATGAATGTGGCCAGGCAATTTGCATAACAATGTATGCAAATTCCTCAGCAAGCACAAGCTGCAAAACTGACAGAAGCTCTTCTTTCCAGAGTCCTGCAGCATGCAAACCTACACAATGGTCACAAAGCTGCCTGCCTGCACAGGCAGCTGAGCAAATCATCACACCAATTGTCCCAGCTATCTGTAACGATCAGTGGTATCTCTGCTGACCAGAGTGAGCTCAATCAGGAAAGTCAGTACTTTAATCAGAGTGATCACTCGTGTGTTTGTGCACAGTAATACAGGAGTACTCCTATGTGATAGCCCTTGGCTGTAGGGACTATCACTAGTGTAGAGAGGTCGTACAGGCAGGGTCAGCAACAGGTCGGTCAGGTCACAGTACAAAATCGTCAGGCAAAATCGTAATGAGGGACAGGCCAGTTCGGCAGCAATCAGATGGGTAGAAGTACAGAATCAGGAGGCTAAGAAAAAGTCGAGGTCGGGCCGAGGTCGGCAACAATCAGACAGGCAGAGTACAGTATCGAGAGGCAGAAGGATCGTCAGAAGTTCAGGCAAGGTTCATACACAATAAGGCATACAATGAATAATAATATATGAGTATTACTATTAAGAATTATTAATAATAATATGCTAGCTTTGTGTGAATCCCCGGGGTCCTGCCGGATCAAGCACACTGGAAACTAACTAAGGTCTGAGAGCTTAACCGCAAAGTATCAGCAACAGCAGACAATGATCTACTGACAGCCCGGGTCTTAAATGCAGAAGGCAATACCCGTGGCTCCACCCACTCGCCTCAGCCAATCAGAGGCGAGAGTCAGACCAGAGTAGTCAGCTGGCAGGCTGGTCAGCTGACTCGCCTCCTCAATGCATAAAGGTCCTGTCTCCGGGTACGCGTGTGCGCTCTTCTATCCTGATGTACCCTGGAGAGACTTGACCTGCTGGGAAGAGATGATGGGGAGGCAGCTCCGGAACCCGCCGTGACGTCAGACGTGGGAGCGCCAGGTGCTCCGCTCTCTGCTGCAGAAGTAACTTTGACATTGCTGACACTATCACATTTAAATTACGTTCCTAGTACAATATATGACAAAAACATATTATTTGGAAATAAAGCTGTATTTTTTCTGTTTTGCTTTTTTTTTTGTGTACATGGTCAATAATTACAAGCTCATATTTGCTAAAATAACAGTAATATAACAGTAATATACCCTCATTGTGTACATATTAAAAAAGATCAGACCCTAAGGTAATCATTTATGTATAACTCATTTATGTTTAGTAGCTGGGGGGAGGAGAGTTAATACGTTTCTTTTTCTTTTTTTTAACTGCGCTTTATATCAATGCTTCCAGACTCAACAGATAGGCTACATCAAAAATTTCCTTATGTCTGGCTATAGGCTTGAATCATTGTTCGTTACATATATTCCTTTATTTAATTCAAAGTTTAAGATATTTAATTTAAAGTTTAAGGTATAATTGTTCAAAAGTACAAGTATATCACATCTGCAGTATTCCAATATCCACACTTGTAAGGGATTGCTCCTCTCAGCCGCAGTATGCTCTGAGGCGGCGACAGAGGTAGAGGCAGCTGACACTTAGGCAGGGGTTTATGTAATAAATAATAATATATGGATGCTGACACTGGTGTCTCACGCCAGAGGCAAAGCTCTTAACCACTATGCTATAGCTTACACACAGTCATGATGTTTTGTTGGTTAGTACTGGTTACTCAGCTGACATGTATTGCCACCCGTGTCAGCTGATCTCTCTCTCAGCTGATACTTAAAAAAAATTAATGCATTGCCTGTGTGTGATTGGCTTTTGTGTGCATGTGGCCGGCCACTGATTGGATGCTATCAGTTTTTAAACTTTGCTGTGACAGTTGCTTGCTGCCTGTGATAGCTCTAGCTTGCTTGTTACTTTGTTTACCTGATGTTATTATATTGGATTATCTGGATTTTGACCTCTGCTCGTTTACTGGATTTCCCTTGTCTGCTTCCTGAACCTACCAATTGCCTGGATTATCGTTCCGACGTTTGCTGCCTGCCTTGACCTCGGATAATTTCTTTGACCTCTCTCCTGCCTAGCCATCCTGTACTGCGACATTTCTGTTTACCCGTGTATGACCCTAGACTGTTGCTGGACTTTGCTACTCTGTATTCTTGTTTAGGCCTGGAAGTTTATTTGCTCACCCCCTGCATTCAGCTCCAATACCTTGCACACTTAAGGCCTGGGTGTAATCGAAGTTGGGTAGGTGTTGTCTCTCACCTCTCATTCAAGCTGGGAGACGCCACATAGGGTGAAGCGTGTGGAGGTAGATTGGGGCATTGGAGCCGATTCATGAGTGGATTTTCCTACAGGCCTGACAACACTGACTATTCACCACCTCATAAAAGCTGAGCATGTTAGTCACACAAGACTTGTCTGTAATAGATAGCGGAGATACCGCCGCAGAGGCAAGCGGCATGGCGGCTATCTCCGCGTATCAGCCGGCGGCCTCTGCCGCGCAGTTACATGCGGCTGCTCTGCCTGGTCCTTCTATTGCACATAGGTTGAGGGCTACGCGCGCACGCCAGGCGACAGGAACTTTCTACAAATAGAAGGGGAGTCAGCTGATCTGCCTAGTCAGCTGACTCCAATGGTACTTTGGATGATTGGCTAAGTGATGGGGGCGGCGCTGCGGGGCATCTCTGTATATATAGTACTAGCATGTCAGTTGCTTCGTGTCTGCTGTTGCGAATGCTATCGTGTTAGCGCTCAGACCCTAGTCAGATCCCAAAGTGTGCAAGAACCGGCTGGAGCTGGGGATCCACACTTAGCCAGATTCTGTTGATAGCTTAAAGTACTAATTGCATTGTATTATCTGTTATGACCTTCTGCTTCCTTTGACTATTCTCCTGCTTATTGATTCTGTACTTCTGCCCATCTGATTCCTGTTGCCAAACTCTGCCTGAACTTGACACTTAATCAGCCTTCTGTCTCTGTACTGTATCTGTCCGTACGTTGCCTACTCTGCTTGTCTGACCTTCCTGTCCTCACCAGTGGGCCTAGCCACTGGTGAGGGATCTGTAGTAGCCTTCACCTACTCCTCAGGTGAAGCTCGGCTGCAGCACTGTCTGTAACACCTGCTCCTCAGGTGTCCACTAGCTGCAGTATAGTCTTAATCACCTGCTCCTCAGGTGATCAGCCTTGCAACACAGTCAGTGGACCCTGCTCCTCAGGTGATCATCGACTGCAGTGCAGTCTGAATCACCTGCTCCTCAGGTGATCATCGACTGCAGTACTGTCTGAATCACCCGCTCCTCAGGAGATCTCCTTTTACTCATTACTGTTGCACCGAACACTATTCCACATTGGTTGTCCTGTGTCTGGCTATACTAGCATTATTGGTGATTCTGCAGATCACCACATAATCAGGTATAGCATCTGTATTATTGGTGATACTGCAGATCACCAATAATCAGAAAATCTGTTGTGATGATTTGCTCAGCTGCCTGTGCAGGCAGCCAGCCTTTTGACCATTGTGTAGGTTTGCATGTTGCAGGGCTCTGGAAAGAAGAGCTTCTGTCAGTTTTGCAGCTTGTGCTTGCAGAGGAATTTGCATACGTTGTCATGCAAATTGCCTGGCCACATTCATTGGAGGCGTGTACTATAAGTACTATGTCTTTCCCACAATGCTTCACTGTTCATAAGGATTTCGTCCTATGTAACACTCCTGGTGGGGTGTCAGCCTTGCTCTCTGTTTGAACATCAGCTTAGAGTAATTCCTAAATCTGCGCTAGGCAGATTTCCCTAGTGCTGTTAGGATTGTATTATCTGTATTGCCTGTTCTGTCTTGTCTTGCCTGTTTGCCATTGTCCTGTCCCTATGGTGGTTGACAGGAAATTGTTCTGATCTCTGTTCTTGGAGTATAGCTGGTGCAGCGGTTGCTACCAGCTATCTCTTCTGTTCTGTCTCCTGGGATCGCGCTAGCTACTTTCCGCTAGCGCTGGGGATCCTTCTGTTCTGTCTTCTGGGATCGCGCTGGCCACTTTTCGCTGGCGCTGGGGATCCTTCTGTTCTGCTACTCTGTACTTGGATCGCGCTAGCCGCTTTTCGCTAGTGCTGTGGATCCTATCTCTCGCTTGTCCCTGTTTTCGTGTGTCTGTCTGCTACGCTTGCTGGAGGCTCGGTGAGGTAACCGTTAAGCAAGCGCTCGCGTCCTCTGTTTCATGTTTGTCTGTTAATGGTTAGTTAGGCGTGCTTGTCTCTATTGTGCTTATCACGTGGAGACCGCGCATAACCGCGTGCACTGTTGCGAATGAGTGCGGTGTTCGCGGCTAGCTAGCATTTGTTATTTTCCGTATCTCCTCATTGTATTATTTGCTGTGCCTTTGCTAACCTCGTATTCTGTTCTGATCTGCCTTGTGTCTTGTCTGGCGATCGCACCTCTCGCGATCGCGTTCCTATTTCATATCTGCTGTTGTGTGTGTGCGGTTGCGGGGTGGCGACTGGATTGGCACACACACATACAACCTGTCCCTTTGCTCATTCTCATTCGCAATCGCCTCTCTTGCGATTGCGTTCTGCGTTTTGTACAATTCCTGTCTGGCATTTGTGGAGGTACAGAGGATTGGTTCCTCTGCACTCCCCAGCGCCATCTGCCGACAGGAATTTTCCCTCTACGGGTGCGTAGCACCTTTTGCTGGGTTCCTGCAAATTATACGCTTGTGGAGGATTTCCGCCGTGTCAGCACACGCGTTGTGCGCTGATCACGGGGAAAGTTCCACAATCGTTACATCTGTTTTGCTGACACCAATCATTACAGAACAGCAGACCAAACATTATGGACGCACTGCGCAGCCAAGTTGAAGTCCTGACCACCTCGGTGAACAATCTCATCGGGGTGATTAATACCCAACAGACTCAGATCACCCAACTGTCTGGGACAGTACAGGTACTTCAAACGGCTGTTGATACAGTGCGATCCCCTCCAGTCACAGACCTTCGCATGTCCGTGCCTGAGAAGTTTTCAGGGCATAGATCAGATTTTCAGAACTTTAGGAATCGTGTGCTATCTTATTTTGAGTTGAGGCCTAACTTGTCAGGAACTGAGCACCAGAGGGTAACGTTTATAAAGACCCTCTTGTCAGGAGATTCACAAACATGGGCATATAGTCTTCATTCAGAGAATGAGGCGTTATCCTCAGTTCAGGAATTTTTTAAGGCCATGGCCATTATATATGATGATAATATATACAAATGACTCGCACACCAGCACAGAGATCTATGCAAGAATAATTTTTAGTTGATGTAACAGCCCATACAAAACTTGTAAAAAATTCACAGCAATTGCATCATAGAAAAACAACACAGTAAGTGAAATTCGCAGCAAATGCACAAAGGGGATATCAGCTGTAGATACAAGCATACATATAAGTTACAGCAAGGAAATAGATATGAGAGTAGCCAATGCAGAAAGTCATAGTGATATCCCCATAATGTCAAATATACCCTGACCAGCGCGCTGTTTCGGAAATCGTCCTTCGTCAGAGAGTATATATGACCTTCCGGCTGCTGTATAATCCCAACACAAGTGAAGCCTTAAATACCTCATTCCTAGTACGCCTCCCGCTCTGGACATCTGAGCCGGCCCAATTGGCGCATACGAGACTACGCGGCGGCCACCGCAAGTCCCCATGCGTCACTTCCGGTAACCCGTAGCTCCGCTTCCTGTGCAGCCAGCCACCCGGAGACAGACTAGCCATCCCCAGTATGGCCGCCGCGCATGCGCGAGCGGAGCGACAGTGCCGGGATAGCATCTAACACTAGCTACATACAGACAAAAGCCACAGTAATAAGCATATTGCAGAGTAGTACGTCCAGATGGCGGGGGCTTCAGAATTTGTTCAAAGAAAGATGTCCAGAGTCCGGGTATGGCGGAATCACAAACAAAGGCATAATCTAAGAAGGAAATAAAAACATCTATTAGTATCAAAACCGGAATTCAGTCAAAATTTTAAAGGGAAAGGTCAATAACAATATAAATAAAATCTGGGGAAGTCAAAAAGCATGCTAATGTCACTAACCTAGATCTGACCAAGCGACCCCCAAGTCAACACCCCTCATCTCAGAAATGGTGATAGATCCACCTCCTCATTCATCCTATTAGGTATTTTGCTATCCAGTCTATAGATCCAGTACAATTCTCTCTGTAACAGCTTTCGCTCCAGGTCCCCTCCCCTATACAACGGGGTCACCTCCTCTATCACCCTAAACCTCAATTGAGTTACATTGTGGCCCGCCTCCCAAAAATGACGTGCAACAGGCGAATCCATATCGCCGCAGCGAATATTGCTGCGGTGCTCACTTATCCTGGTCCTTACCTCCCTAGTGGTCTGTCCGACATACAGTCGGCCACATGGGCACAGCAGGCAATACACCACAAATTTAGAAGAGCAGTTGGCAAACCCTTTTAGCACAATATGCTCCCCTGTGCGTGGATGGGGAAAAGAGGGGCCCCTTTGTACGTAACTGCATTGTGCACAATGTCCGCATGAGAACATACCCGTAGGTCTTGGTAAGCTGCCAAGCCAATTATCTCGACTCGATGTTGGTGAGCTGGTGCTCCTGGCATGAACTAGGGAGTCCCTCAAATTCCTGGAGCGTCGGTAAGCGCATATAGGCTGATCATGGAATGTTTCGGCTAGCGCCGGATCACTGCTCAATACATGCCAATGCTTTCTAACTATTTGTTGAGCCTGCAATGAAAAAAGGTGAGTACGTTAGGACCATAGGAATACGCTTTGATTTTATTTTGGGTTTATTCTTTAAAAGGGAAGTCCGATCCTGCCTAGTAGCTTTCTCCAAAGCCTGGTTCAGAAAATCAGGGCTATACCCTCTCTGTCTGAAATTCTCCAGCATAATACCTGCCTCTCTAAAGAAGAACTCATCTGTAGAAGAAATTCTACGGAGTCTCAGAAACTGACTGTAGGGCAGTCCCTTTTTAAGCCTCTGTGGATGGTAGCTCTTTGCCAGCAGGTAAGTATTTTTATCGGTTGGCTTCCTTTATGGGGCTGTGTGCAATGTGTCCCCCTCAACAGAGACCAAAACGTCCAAAAAATGGACCTTTGATGGACTATAGTCCAAACTGAAGGTGGAAAATGAGCCATCCAGGTCCTGTTTAAAACTAAGGAGAGATTCCTCAGTGCCTGTCCATATCAGGAAGACGTCATCAATGTACCTCAGCCAGCACAAGGCATGGCTGAGGTACAGAGGGTGTGTGTATACAAATTGAGCCTCAAAGGCCTCCATAAAGAGGTTTGCATAACTGCTCCCCATAGCTGTACCCTGTTGCTGTTGATAGAAACTATCTTCAAATCGGAAGTAGTTTTTAGTGAGAACAAGTTGTAACAACTGCAGGAGAAAATCAGTAAGGGCAGGATCCATATCCATCTTGGATAAATTGTTCCTAATCACTGAAATGCCTTCAGAATGAGGAATAGAAGTGTAAAGGCTAGTGACATCCATCGTGCAAAGGAGAATCGGAAGGTGAAAAGACCCAAATCCGGAGAGTTTAGCCAGAAAATCAGTTGTGTCTAACAGAAAGGACCGCATGCACGAGACCCTAGGGCGGAGAACCTGGTCAAGTAGGACAGACAGTGGTTGAAAAACAGAATTAGTACCCGCCACAATAGGTCTACCTGGGGGGTGAACAAGGGACTTGTGGATTTTAGGAAGAACATAGAAAAGAGGAGTGAGAGGAAATGGAGTGTGAAGAAAGTCATGCAGTTGTTTAGAGATAATTCCAACCTCTAGTGCCCTTGAAGTTAGACCATCAATCTCCAGTTTGATCGAGGTTGTCGGATCACCAGAAAGTTTCGAATAGACACTCGTGTCATTCAGCTGACGTAGGACCTCATGCCTATAATCAGAGCTATTCATAACCACCGTGGCCCCGCCTTTGTCGGCAGGCTTGATTACCAACCCTGGATTAGCGCATAAGGAATTGAGAGCCTGAAGCTCCTGTGGAGGTAAATTGCCATGGGTTGGACGATCAGGCCTACCGACATCATGAAGGTCACGCTGGACCATGTGGATAAAAGTTTCCACTGTATGAGAAGTTGTAGGCGGAAGCCACTTACTCTTTGCCTTGCACATCGTAAGGTCTATCTCTGGTGGAAATAATTGGACATCTGTGGAGGATCTACTGGACGTGGCTTGATTCGAAAAGAAGGCTTTGATTCTTAGGGTCCTAAAGAAATTAAAAAGGTCACAATCAAGTTCCAAACGAGACCCTGAGTGTGTTGGGACAAAACCTAGGCCCCGCCCCAATACCTTGGTCTCAAGATCTGTGAGTGTGTGGTCCGATAGATTGACCACTAACTCCTCTGTTGCGCCTGACTCCTGGTGACCCTGGAGTCTGCTGCGCCGCCTCCTGCCCCGCCTCGTCCTTTTCCTCTTCCTCCTCGGCCCCTCGATTGGGGTCCTAAAAAATGATCGTGTGAGCCTGAGGTCCCCTCACCTGAACTACTGTCAGAAGGATGGTTGGAGCCTTGGTGTGGTAGTCGTGGACGGCGTATTGGTCGCCTGTCTGCCCTCCAACTGTATACCCGGTCCTCCTGATAGTCAAGGGTGTCCCTCCTAAACTTATCGAGTTTTTTAGTCAGGATTTCTTGTTTATATCCCTCAATTGCTGAATCTTGGACTTCAATATAGATGGTAAAATCGTCTTTGGATAATACTGTCCCAAGTTTAGTCTTGAGATTAGATGCAAGGGATTCTAGTCGTGTAATCTCACTCTGGATACCCTGGACAGTGAGTGTAATTAGATCCAGACTACATTTATTTAGGATCTTAAACCATTTATCACAAAAGTCTTTACTGTTCCTGCAAAAAGTAGGCCGTATGTTCAGTCTTAGTCCCCTCGGTATTCTTTTGGCTCTTAAATACTCAACCAAGGTATCTGAGTGTAATTTATAGTCAATGACTCTTTTCTCCAAGTCCTCAAACTGTCTCTTCAGATAAGGAATGTCAATTGAAATATTGCTATGGGTATTGGCAAATTGGTCGACCACCCGGTCAATCTCGGTCTGAGTGTATGCTAAAGTGTCAGCAGATCGATTTGACAAACCACTCAAATCAGCAAATGACATACTGTGGGCTTTGCAGAGCAATAGGGTGCACAAAAACCTGAAACAAACCAGAATCAAATATTTACAAATAAGGTATGCACAGAGATCTATGCAAGAATAATTTTTAGTTGATGTAACAGCCCATACAAAACTTGTAAAAAATTCACAGCAATTGCATCATAGAAAAACAACACAGTAAGTGAAATTAGCAGCAAATGCACAAAGGGGATATCAGCTGTAGATACAAGCATACATATAAGTTACAGCAAGGAAATAGATATGAGAGTAGCCAATGCAGAAAGTCATAGTGATATCCCCATAATGTCAAATATACCCTGACAGCGCGCTGTTTCGGAAATCGTCCTTCGTCAGAGAGTATATATGACCTTCCGGCTGCTGTATACGGGTATGTTCTCATGCGGACATTGTGCACAATGCAGTTACGTACAAAGAGGCCCCTCTTTTCCCCATTCACGCACAGGGGAGCGTATTGTGCTAAAAGGGTTTGCCAACTGCTCTTCTAAATTTGTGGTGTATTGCCTGCTGTGCCCATGTGGCCGACTGTATGTCGGACAGACCACTAGGGAGGTAAGGACCAGGATAAGTGAGCACCACAGCAATATTCGCTGCGGCGATATGGATTCGCCTGTTGCACGTCATTTTTGGGAGGCGGGCCACAATGTAACTCAATTGAGGTTTAGGGTGACAGAGGAGGTGACCCCGTCGTATAGGGGAGGGGACCTGGAGCAAAAGCTGTTACAGAGAGAATTGTACTGGATCTATAGACTGGATAGCAAAATACCTAATGGGATGAATGAGGAGGTGGATCTATCACCATTTCTGAGATGAGGGGTGTTGACTTGGGGGTCGCTTGGTCAGATCTAGGTTAGTGACATTAGCATGCTTTTTGACTTCCCCAGATTTTATTTATATTGTTATTGACCTTTCCCTTTAAAATTTTGACTGAATTCCGGTTTTGATACTAATAGATGTTTTTATTTCCTTCTTAGATTATGCCTTTGTTTGTGATTCCGCCATACCCGGACTCTGGACATCTTTCTTTAAACAAATTCTGAAGCCCCCGCCATCTGGACGTACTACTCTGCAATATGCTTATTACTGTGGCTTTTGTCTGTATGTAGCTAGTGTTAGATGCTATCCCGGCACTGTCGCTCCGCTCGCGCATGCGCGGCGGCCATACTGGGGATGGCTAGTCTGTCTCCGGGTGGCTGGCTGCACAGGAAGCGGAGCTACGGCTTACCGGAAGTGACGCATGGGGACTTGCGGTGGCCTCCGCGTAGTCTCGTATGCGCCAATTGGGCCGGCTCAGATGTCCAGAGCGGGAGGCGTACAAGGAATGAGGTATTTAAGGCTTCACTTGTGTTGGGATTATACAGCAGCCGGAAGGTCATATATACTCTCTGACGAAGGACGATTTCCGAAACAGCGCGCTGTCAGGGTATATTTGACATTATGGGGATATCACTATGACTTTCTGCATTGGCTACTCTCATATCTATTTCCTTGCTGTAACTTATATGTATGCTTGTATTTACAGCTGATATCCCCTTTGTGCATTTGCTGCTAATTTCACTTACTGTGTTGTTTTTCTATGATGCAATTGCTGTGAATTTTTTACAAGTTTTGTATGGGCTGTTACATCAACTAAAAATTATTCTTGCATAGATCTCTGTGCTGGTTTGCGAGTCATTTGTATATATTAATGCCAGTGTATGGCCTATTATAGGCCTGTTTATGGACTCAGCACCCTTTGCTGTATATCTTTAGTGCTATTTAATTAGGTGTGCATACCTTATTTGTAAATATTTCATTATATATGATGATCCGGATATTGCAACCACTGCTGAAAGGAAACTAAAGACCCTCAGGCAGGGTCGTAATCCGGTAGAGGTTTATGCTGCAGAGTTTAGAAAGTGGGCTGTATCGGCTAGATGGGGAACATATGCATTGCTAGACTGTTTTCTGTCAGGATTGTCCGATGCAGTCTCTGATTTGATTTTAGGACATCCTGAGCCCAAATCCATTGACGACGCAATTTCATTGGCAGTACGAGTAGATCGCTATCAGAAACAGACCCATGGTAGAAATGCTGTAAGATTTGTCTCCTATGCCTCCTCTCCACCCTCGTAACCTCCAGATGAGTCGATGCAAATCGGACACTCTAGGTTGACGCAAGTGGAAAAGAATCGCAGAAGATCAGAAAGACTCTGTCTATACTGTGATGAGGAGGGTCACATTGTACAGAATTTCCCTAAGAAGTCGGGAAACGCTGCCGCCTAGGTGTAGTCAGAGGTAATACCATAGGCGAGCAGTCTTTACCTCTAAACAATGATTGTTTGCTCCTTCCTTGTTCCATTACCTGGGAAGGTCAGTCCACACCCACAGAAGCGTTTGTGGACTCTGGCTCTGCAGCCAATTTTATAGACTATGACTTTGTAAAAAAAATTGTGGATTCCCTTACTCCCTTTAGACCGGCAGATTTTGGTCACAGCGGTAGATGACTCTCTGTTACAGTGTAGAAAGCCTCTTTCCCAGACCCCCTTATTATTGTGTAATATAGGGGTGTTACATAAAGAGAAATTACAGTTCTTTGTCCTGCAAATGGCAACCTCTACTATTATTCTTGGTATGCCCTAGTTTCAACTCCACTCCCCTCAGATTGACTGGGCTTCAGGTCAGCTACAGAGCTGGTCAACCCATTGTCATCATCATTGTTTGGAGAGAGTTGCTGTTTGCGCCACCAAGATACAGGTCAAAGGAGTGCCAGTACAGTACTCAGAATTCGCTGACGTGTTCTGTCCAAAGTCTGCAGATAAACTCCCGCCCCACCGGAGTTTCGATTGTCCCATAGAATTAAGATATGGTTGTATGCCCCCTAGAGGTCATCTTTATAATCTGTCAGGTCCCGAGAAACTGGCGATGCAGGAATACATTAAAGAAAACTTGGCCAAGGGCTTCATCCGTCTTTCCCGGTCACCAGCTGGGGCTGGGTTCTTTTTTGTACAGAAAAAGGACGGTGGGCTTAGACCTTGTATTGACTATCGAGGCTTAAATAAGATCACTGTAAAAAATCATTATCCGTTCCCTCTGATTGACGATTTGTTTGCTCAGGTGACCAATGCCAGTATCTTCTCCAAATTAGACCTGCGAGGGGCATACAACCTGGTACGCATTAGGGATGGTGATGAATGGAAGATGGCGTTCAACACGCACGACGGGCATTACAAGTATCTGGTTATGCCCTTCGGGTTGTGTAATGCCCCTGCCGTCTTCCAGGAGTTAATCAATGAAGTTTTCAGGGAGGTGCTGGGAAAATTTGTGCTAGTATATCTAGACGACATACTGATTTTCTCTCCTAATTTAACAGAACATCGTAAGCACGTCAAGTTTGTTTTAAGAAAATTAAGACAGAAAATTAAGACAGAATTCGCTGTACGCAAAGTTAGAGAAGGTCGAGGTCACTCAAGTTCCTTTTCTGGGATATATTATCTCCACTTCTGGTCTCTCCATGGATCCAGAAAAAGTCTCTGCTGTTTTGGAGTGGCCTCAACCTGTAGGATTGAAGGCACTACAAAGATTTCTTGGCTTCGCCAACTACTACAGAAAATTCATCAAGGGGTTCTCCTCTGTAGTGTCACCCCTCACCAATCTTACCAGAAAGGGGGCTGACACTTACCACTGGTCGGCAGAGGCACAGTCCGCCTTCGCCACATTGAAAAAATTGTTCTGTTCTGCGCCCATTCTGAGACATGTGGATGTCACCTTCCCCTTCATTGTTGAGGTTGATGCATCAGAAATTAGGGTTGGGGCTGTACTGTCTCAGCGCTCCGGCCTGCAAGGCAAACTACACCCATGTGCCTTCTTTTCTCGCAGGTTCTCTCCTGCCGAGAGGAACTATGATATTGGCAATTGAGAGATTTTGGCCATTAAGTTAGCCTTTGAAGAATGGCGCCATTGGCTGGAAGGGGCAGAACATACCATCACAGTTTATACAGATCATAAAAACTTGGAGTACATAGAAGGGGCCAAAAGACTTAGTCCCCGACAGGCCCGCTGGTCCCTTTTCTTTTCAAGGTTCAGATTTATCATAATGTATACACCAGGTAGTAAGAATGTCAAAGCAGATGCTTTATCTAGGTGTTTCGAGCCAGAAACAGTTCAGCCTTCAACCCCTGAGACCATCCTACTTCAGAAAGTGGTGCTGGCAGCTACTGAAATCTGGGAGGACTGGACAACTACTTTGGGGTCTTACCAACAGGACATTCCAGAAGGAAAGCCTGAGGGGGTTATGTTCGTACCACTTCCTTTTCACCTACAACTCTTACAATTATTCCATTCCCATAAGAATGCGGGTCATCCCGGGACTGCCCGAACTCAGGATCTATTGAACAGATGTGTGTGGTGGCCTTCGCTGGCACTTGATTGTAAAGAGTTTGTGAGAGAGTGCTCAGTTTGCGCTAGGAGTAAGCCCTCTCATCAGGCACCAGTGGGTACATTACAACCCTTACCAGTGCAAAATGAACCCTGGACTCATTTGTCTATGGACTTTGTAGGAGAACTCCCCAGGTCTGAGGGAAAGACAGTCATTTGGGTGGTAGTTGATAGGTTCAGTAAGATGGCTCATTTCGTCCCTCTGAAAGGTCTCCCCTCGGTTCAGGAGTTAGCTGATCTCTTCATTCAGCATGTTTTCCGGCTGCATGGCATTCCAGAGAATGTGGTGTCAGATAGGGGAGTCCAGTTTGTGTCGAAATTCTGGAGAGCTTTTTGCCATCAATTAGGTATGGACCTATCATTTTCATCAGGCTACCACCCTGTAACGATTGGTGTCAGCACACAGAGAGAATCTGATTATTGATGATCTGCAGAATCATCAACGATACAGATGTATACTTGATTATGGATGATCTGCAGAATCACCAATAATACAAGTATGACTAACCTCTGGACACCTAGTAAAGTGTAAGTGTTTGGTGTAACTGTAGGCTATCTCCCGAGAAGCGGGAGATATAGGCAGCTCGGCCAAGAACCACCTGAGGGGCAGGTGGCCCTGGGCAGTGTAGAAACTATCTCCTTGATAGTGAGAACCTGGCAACCAGGGATAACTAGAAATCAGATAATAGACTGTACTGCAGCCAGGGAACTCCAAGGGAAGAGGCCACTGGCTGCTAACAGGCCGGACTCTCTAAGGAGCGGGAGTCCTAGTTGCAGCTGACACTTGGTGGAATAGTGTCACTGCTAGTACAGATAGACTGAGCACTCAAAGGGTGAGTGACAGCCTGGAAGGTCGGGCAGGCCAGGTCGGCAACACACGAGCAGATGAGGTACAGAGACAGAAGACTGATTCGGTAACCGGGTACAGGCAGGGTCTGGCAACAGGTAGGCAGATATGCAGAGGTACCGAATCAGAAAGCAATAGAGAGGTCGACAGAACAAATAGTCATAACAGAATTAGAACAGAGTCCTAGCCTGAGGTGTGAGGTCCTTGGTCTCGACACCCAGGTACTAGTCTAAAGTATAACACAGCAATGACACAGTATTCCTAAGCTTGGGTGTGAGGTCCTTGGTCACAACCCCCCCCCCCCCCCCCCCCCGGAACTGGTCTAAAGTATAACACAGCAATGACACAGTAATCCTAAGATTGGGTGTGAGGTCCTTGGTCACAACACCCCGGAACTGGTCTAAAGTATAACACAGCAATGACACAGTAATCCTAAGCTTGGGTGTGCGGTCCTTGGTCACAACACCCCGGAACTGGTCTAAGGTATAACACAAGCGTAATCTGGCTAAGTGTGAATTCCCAGGTCCTCCTGGTTCTAACACACTGTGGGATCTGACTGAGGTCTGAGTGCTCACACGTAAGTATTCGCAACGGTAGACAACCTGAGACTGACCAGCAAGATCTATATATAGTGCAGCGCTCCTCAGCGCCGCCCAGCGCCACTCAGCCAATCACCCACTGTGCATGGATCAGCTGATCGTCCTGCTGCTCCCTCTCCTACTGGCATAAAGGTCCTGCCTCCCAGCGCGCGCGCGTAGCTCTCCATCTGTGTGCACTAGAAGGCTCAGACAAACCAGACGCATGCTGCTGTGCGGAAACCGCCGGTCTGAACGCGGTGACAGACATCTCCGCAATCCATTACACACCCACAGACCAATGGTCAGCCCGAAAGAGTTAACCAGTCTCTTAAACAATTCCTTGGGTGTTATGTGGCTGATGCACAGTTAGATTGGGTAAAGTTTCTGCCATTTGCGGAATTTGCGCATAATAACCTGAAGAGTGCCTCTTCAGGATTTTCCCCTTTTCAGGTGGTATCGGGAAAATCTCCCAAGTTTTCTCCATTACCTGTGCAATCTACTCCGTTCCCGGCCCTGAAGGATTGGCAAAGGGCATTAAAGGAGATTTGGGTGTTAGTTAAGAGGAATTTGGGAAAGGCTTTTCAGACTCAAAAGAAACAGGCAGATAAGAGACGGTCTGTAGAGTTGACGTTTTCACCAGAGGACATGGTGTGGGTAAGTTAGGACCCAGATTCGTAGGCCCATATCCAGTGTCCAGAAAGATTAATGATGTCACATATGCGATTGATCTCCCAGCCAGCATGAGAGGTGTGAGATCATTCCATGTTTCTCTGTTGAAGCCTGTGCACGTGGATCCCCCCCCCCCCCCCCAGTGATGGTTGACGACCAACCTGAGTATGAAATCGAGAAGATATTGGATTCTTGATTGGTGCAGAATTCTGTACAATATCTGGTCCACTGGAAGGGGTATGGTCTGGAGGAGAGAACTTGGGTGCCGGATTGTTGCATGCATGCTGAGGATTTTAAAAAAAGAGTTTCATGAGTTACACCCTGAGAAGCCGGGTAGGAAGTGTTCAGGGTCCACTCCTCAGGTTGGGGGTACTGTAATAGATAGTGGAGATACCGCCGCAGAGGCAAGCGGCATGGCGGCTATCTCCGCGTATCAGCCGGCGGCCTCTGCCGCGCAGTTACATGCGGCTGCTCTGCCTGGTCCTTCTATTGCACATAGATTGAGGGCTGCGCGCGCCACGCGACAGGACCTTTATACAAATAGAAGGGGAGTCAGCTGATCTGCCTAGTCAGCTGACTCCAACGGTACTTTGGATTGGCTGAGTGATGGGGCGGCGCTGCGGGTCATCTCTGTATATATTGTACTAGTATGTCAGTTGCTCCATGTCTGCTGTTGCGAATGCTATCGTGTTAGCGCTCAGACCCTAGTCAGATCCCAAAGTGTGCTAGAACCGGCTGGAGCTGGGGATCCACACTTAGCCAGATTCTGTTGATAGCTTAAAGTACTAATTGCATTGTATTATCTGCTATGACCTTCTGCTTCCTTTGACTATTCTCCTGCTTATTGATGCTGTTCTTCTGCCCATCTGATTCCTGTTGCCAAACTCTGCCTGAACTTGACACTGAATCAGCCTTCTGTCTCTGTACTGTATCTGTCCGTATGTTGCCTACTCTGCTTGTCTGACCTTCCTGTCCTCACCAGTGGGCCTAGCCACTGGTGAGGGATCTGTAGTAGCCTTCACCTACTCCTCAGGTGAAGCTCAGCTGCAGCACTGTCTGTAACACCTGCTCCTCAGGTGTCCGTTAGCTGCAGTATAGTCTTAATCACCTGCTCCTCAGGTGATCAGCCTTTTCTGCACAGTCATTGGTCCCTGCTCCTCAGGTGTCCACTGGCTGCAGTATAGTCTTAGTCACCTGCTCCTCGGGTGATCATCCTTGCAGCACAGTCAGTGGACCCTGCTCCTCAGGTGTCCACTGGCTGCAGTACAGTCTGAATCACCTGCTCCTCAGGTGATCATCGACTGCAGTACTGTCATATCACCCGCTCCTCGGGAGATCTCCTATTACTCATTACTGTTGCACCAAACACTATTCCACATTGGTTGTCCTGTGTCTGGCTATACTAGCATTATTGGTGATTCTGCAGATCACCACATAATCAGGTATAGCATCTGTATTATTGGTGATACTGCAGATCACTTTGCTAGCTGCGTGTGCATTCCGATCGCCGACGCTCCGCGCAAGATCGCCGCTAATCGCTGCCCCGTGCCACCTCCCCCCCAGACCCCGTGCGCTGCCTGGCCAATCAGTGCCAGGCAGCGCTGAGGGGTGGATCGGGACTCCCTTAGACGTCACAACGTCCATGACGTCGGTGACATCATCCCGCCCCGTCGCCATGGCAACGGGGGAAGCCCTTCAGGAAATCCCATTCTTTGAACGGGATTTCCTGATCAAAGATCGCCGGAGGTGATCGAAGCGGGCGGGGGGATGCCGCTGTACAGTGGCTATTGTGTAGCGAGCCCTAGGCTCACTACATGATTTAAAACATGATTTAAATTTTTTTTTAAAAAATAGTGCTACGCTGCCCCCTGGCGGTTTCTAATAGACCGCCAGGAGAGTTAAGCCCACATGTCTATAATATCTTGGATCTGATTTTTCTTTTACCCTTCTTAAAGGGAAGGTTCAGGGACAGTTGGTAAAAAATCAAAATCCAAATCCACTTACCTGGGGCTTCCTCCAGCCCATGGCAGGCAGGAGGTGCCCTCGGCGCCGCTCCGCAGGCTCCCGGTGGTCTCCAGTGGCCGACCCGACCTGGCCAGGCCGGCGGCCAGGTCGGGCCTCTTCTGCGCTCCATTGTGCGTTCCACGCCGGCGCGCTGACGTCATCGGACGTCCTCCGGGCTGTACTGCGCAGGCTCAGAACTACTGAGCCTGCGCAGTAGAGCCCGGAGGACGTCCGATGACATCAGCGCGCCGGCGTGGGACGCAGAAGTTCCGAGCCTTGGAGCGCAGAAGAGCTCGACCTGGCAGCCGTCCTGGCCAGGTCGGGTCGGCCACCGGGAGCCTGCGGAGCGGCGCCAAGGGCACCTCCTGCCTGCCACGGGCTGGAGGAAGCCCCAGGTAAGTGGATTCGGATTTTTATTTTTTACCAACTGTCCCTGAACCTTCCCTTTAATGGAAAAATGTGGACTGTACGCCAACCTATTGGAACTCTGCCAGTTGAGAAAGGGTCACAAAAGATAAGTTAAAAAAGGATTTATCGATAACTGAACTTAATTCCCTAATGCTAGGTACACACCATACAATTTTCTGGCAGATTTACCTGCCAGATCGATTATTCCTAACATGTCCGATCTGAATTTCGATCAATTCTTGATTTTTCAATCGTTTTCTAATTAGGACCAGAGAATGTATGCCATCCGGGCCAAGTATCTTATCCATTTTATTTAGTCTTGCCTTCACTTTTTCCTGCTTTAAGTATTTTAATATTACAATTGGAAGATTGAGACCCTTCCATATCTGTAATTTACAGCAATGACATTTCCCTTGTGATGAGAGAAGCAAAACAAACATTCAATAGCTCCGCCCTACTTTGATCATCCACCATTGAGTTATCTCCCTCATCCTTTAGGAGCCCAATACAGTCTACCTTTCTTTTTTTTTTCTTTTTCTTTTTTTTTAAAGAGTTGATGTACTTGTAAAACCTCTTAGGTTTAGATTTGATTTTCAGCTTCAAAATTTGCCAGCCTAATTTATTTTTTACAACTTTTATTGCACTCCTTATAATTGCTCAATGCAGCCTCAGTCCTACTTGTTTATCTTGGCTAATGCTATACAAAGCAGTTTTCACTGCTTTTCATATTTCTATATAAAATAATATGCTTTGCTTTCTTGTATTTATTTCACCAGAGATCAAGTCTTAAAAATCACTCCACAAACACCTAAGCAAACTGTGTACTTACAAGAACTGACAGTAAAATGGAAGGTAAGAATAAAATAATTTATACTTTCATCAATGTAAATTAGGTTATTTCTAGTGTTTAAAGGACTTCTGAGACGAGACGAGGGGCAACAATCTGTTTACTCACCTGGGGCTTCTTTCAACTCCTAGCAGCAATTTCAATCCCTCACCACAGCTCTGGTCCTCCTCGGTGTCCCGCTGGCCGCCTGCAGGGGTGCTCATCAGGACTCTCGAATGCGAATCTACCAGAACATTCGGGTAGATTTTTAGTGTTGCCGAAGTCGAAGCCAAACCCGAAGTTGCCGAACCCGAATGCGAAGGTATCAGCAATGTCAAAGTTACCTCTGCAGCGGAGAGCGGCGCGGGTCTGACGTCACGGCGGGTTCCGCTGCTGCCTCCCTGTCATCTCTTCCCAGCAGGTCAGCTCTCTCCAGGGTACATCAGGACAGAAGAGCGCACGTGCATACCTGGAGACAGGACCTTTATGCATTGAGGAGGCGAGTCTGACTACCCTGGTCTGACTCTCGCCTCTGATTGGCTGAGGTGAGTGGGTGGAGCCACAGGTATTGCCTTCTGCATTTAAGACCCGGGCTGTCAGTAAATCGTTGTCTGCTGTTGCTGATACTTTGCGGTTAAGCTCTCAGACCTTAGTTAGTTCCCAGTGTGCTTGATCCGGCAGGACCCCGGGGATTCACACAAAGCTAGCGTATTATTATTGATAGTTCTTAATAGTAATACCTATATATTATTATTCATTGTATGCCTTATTGTGTATGAACCTTGCCTGAACTTCTGACGATCCTTCTGCCTCTCGATTCTGTACTCTGCCTGTCTGATTGTTGCCGACCTCGGCCCGACATCGACTCTGTCTTAGCCTCCTGATTCTGTACTTCTGCCCATCTGATCGTTGCCGAACTTGGCCTGTTCCTCATTACGATTTTGCCTGAAGATTTTGTACTGTGACCTGACCGACCTGTTACCGACCCTGCCTGTACGACCTCCCTTACACTAGTGATAGTCCCTACAGCCAAGGGCTATCACATAGGAGTACTCCTGTATTACTGTGCACAAATACACGTGTGATCACTCTGATTAAAATACTGACTTTCCTGATTGAACTCACTCTGGTCAACAGAGATACAACTGATTGTTACATAACAGCAGACCATATACAGTGGGTTGCAAAAGTATTTGGCCCCCTTGAACTTTTCCACATTTTGTCACATTACTGCCATAAACATGCATCAATTTTATTGGAATTCCACGTGAAAGACCAATACAAAGTGGTGTACATGTAAGAAGTGGATCGAAAATCATACATCATTCCAAACATTTTTTACAAATAAATAACTGCAAAGTGGGGTGTGCGTAATTATTCGGCCCCCTGAGTCAATACTTTGTAGAATCACCTTTTGCTGCAATTACAGCTGCCAGTCTTTTAGGGTATGTCTCTACCAGGTTTGCACATCTAGAGACTGAAATCCTTGTCCATTCTTCTTTGCAAAACAGCTCCAGCTCAGTCAGATTAGATGGACAGTGTTTGTGAACAGCAGTTTTCAGATCTTGCCACAGATTCTTGATTGGATTTAGATCTGGACTTTGACTGGGCCATTCTAACACATGGATATGTTTTGTTTTAAACCATTCCATTGTTGCCCTGGCTTTATGTTTAGGGTCGTTGTCCTTCTGAAAGGTGAACCTCCGCCCCAGTCTCAAGTATTTTGCAGACTCCAAGGAGGTTTTCTTCCAAGATTGCCCTGTATTTGGCTCCATCCATCTTCCCATCAACTCTGACCAGCTTCCCTGTCCCCGCTGAAGATGCACCCCCCGAGCATGATGCTGCCACCACCATATTTGACAGTGGGGATGGTGTGTTCTGAGTGATGTGCAGTGTTAGTTTTCTGCCACACATAGCGTTTTGCATTTTGGCCAAAAAGTTCCATTTTGGTCTCATCTGACCAGAGCACCTTCTTCCACATGGTTGCTGTGTTCCCCGCATGGCTTGTGGCAAACTGCAAACGGGACTTCTTATGCTTTCTGTTAACAATGCCTTTCTTCTTGCCACTCTTCCATAAAGACCAACTTTGTACAGTGCATGACTAATAGTTGTCCTATGGACAGAGTCTCCCACCTGAGCTGTAGATCTCTGCAGCTCGTCCAGAGTCACCATGGGCCTCTTGACTGCATTTCTGATCAGCGCTCTCCTTGTTCGGCCTGTGAGTTTAGGTGGATGGCCTTGTCTTGGTAGGTGTACAGTTGTGCCATCCTCCTTCCATTTCTGAATGATCGCTTGAACAGTGCTCCGTGGGATGTTCAAGGCTTTGGAAATCTTTTTGTAGCCTAAGCCTGCTTTAAATTTCTCAATAACTTGATCCCTGACCTGTCTTGTGTGTTCTTTGGACTTCACGGTGTTGTTGCTCCCAATATTCTCTTAGACAACCTCTGAGGCCCTCACAGAGCATCTGTATTTGTACTGACATTAGATTACACACAGGTGCACTTTATTTAGTCATTAGCACTCATCAGGCAATGTCTATAGGCAACTGACTGCACTCAGATCAAAGGGGGCCGAATAATTATGCACACACCACTTTGCAGTTATTGATTTGTAAAAAAATGTTTGGAATCATGTATGATTTTCGTTCCACTTCTTATGTGTACACCACTTTGTGTTGGTCTTTCATGTGGAATTCCAATAAAATTGATTCATGTTTGTGGCAGTAATATGACAAAATGTGGAAAACTTCAAGGGGGCCGAATACTTTTGCAACCCACTGTTTATTATGGAGGCTCAGATTCAAGAATTAACTGCCGCCGTTGAGCAGTTAAATGCCACTGTGACATCACAACAGGCTCAGTTGAACGTTCTGACTGAGGCTGTAAGCCGCTCACAGAGATCTGTATCATCATCGCCTCCCTCTCTTGTCCGTGAGCCTAAGATGGCTCTACCTGAGAAATTTTCAGGGCACAAGTCAGATTTCAGAAATTTTAGAAACCGGTGTAAATCATACTTTGAAATGAGACCCATTGCATCAGATATTGTTATTCATTGGATCATTTCCGAGGATATATTGGCGTGGGAACATTTTTTTAAAGGTACAGGTAAGTATTTGTGGTTAATTAAGATTATTAAAATACTTTTCTCGTGGTTGTGTTTTTATTTCATTTAACCCTTTGTTGAAATGGGGAATATACTCATCTCTCCTGGGAGGGGGGTGGGCATCTGGGGGTCCCCTTCTTAAAGGGGACTCCCAGATGCCACCATGACCCCCCCCAGGGAGTCGTCGCCCCCCACCTCCTCCTGGGGCACCGGAGGTGGGGAAGAGCCCCTTGTCCATGGATTGGACAAGGGCTCCGGGGGGGAGGGGGAGGCTTGGCCGCCCCTCCCCCCCAGAGCCTCCCCATACCATGGACCATGCGGGCTGGTATAGCTCAGGGTGCGAAGCCCCAGTCGGCCGGGGCTCCGCATTCTGGCTATCCCAGCCTGCATGGGGGACAAAAATAAAAATTGATACCAAATTTAAAAAATAAACGACGTGAGGTCCCCCCTCCCGAGCCTCTGTAACCCCTTGTCCCCCATGCAGGCTGGGATAGCCAGAATGCGGAGCCCCGGCCGACTGGGGCTTCGCACCCTGAGCTATACCAGCCTGCATGGTCCATGGTATGGGGGGGCTCCGGGGGGGGAGGGGTGGCAAAGCCTCCCCCTCCCCCCGGAGCCCCTTGTCCAATTCATGGACAAGGGGCTCTTCCCCCACCTCCCTTGCCCCAGGTGGAGGCGGGGGGCGACGACTCCCTGGGGAGGGGTTCATGGTGGCATCTGGGAGTCCCCTTTTGAGAAGGGGACCCCCAGCTGCCCACCCCCCTCCCAGGAGAAATGAGTATAGAGGTACAAAGTACCCCTTACCCATTTCCACAAAGGGTTAAATGAAATAAAAACACAACCACGAGAAGAGTCCTTTAATGTTCTAAATTAACCACAAATACTTACCTGTACCTTTAAGAAAAAAATCCCAAGCCAATTAGGTCCCACGACAGTATCCTCCATCTTACGATCTTCAGAAATACTTACCTGTACCTTTAAGAAAAAAATCCCACGCCATTATCCTCGGAAAAGGTCCCGCGCTATAATCTGTTATGTCCCACGACGACAGTATCCTCTGTCTTGCGATCTTCAGAAATACTTACCTGTACCTTTAAGAAAAAATCCCACGGCAATTAGGTCCCACGACAGTATCCTCTATCTTGCGACCTTCTGATACATGTTGATTGCAGATCTCCACCGCCCCGACGCCACACACGCCGCACTGCTCTCAGCTATACTAAGTATAGCTTAGAGCAATAAGCATCTTTAAATTTTAGCTCCAATGGTCCCCATTGGTTCCTTAACAGACCAATGGGGATCAGGAGGGGCAATCCAATCAGCGGGAGGGAAGGGACATGGGCGGGTAGCGCCGATAAGGAGGAGGCGGGGGAGCGGCGCTGACAGACAGCGCATAGGTAAACATTGAGCTGACGACAAGCTGTGTGTCGCCAGCACTGCAGGGGCTATAGCGGTGCGCAGGGGGGTCCTGGAGGCACACCATGGGGCAACAGAGGCTGGTGTTAGTGTGCACAACCAGCCTCTGTGCCCCACTGGTATAATTAAATCCCACCTCGGGTTCTCTTCAAAGCAGGTGCAGAGACAGGGAATAAAATTGATACGAGGGATGGAAGGCCTCACTTACCAAGAAAGGTTAGATAAACTGGGTTTTTTTAGTTTAGAGAAAATACACCTTAGAGGGGATCTAATTAACATGTATAAATATATCAGAGGGCAATATAAAAGCTTGGCGGATGAGCTTTGGGTCCCTAGGCTTTCACAAAGGACTAGAGGACATGATCTGCGCATGGAGGAAAAACGTTTTAGCCATTTATTGAGGAAAGGGTTCTTTACAGTAAGAGTGATTAAGATGTGGAATGCATTGCCACAGGAAGTAGTTATGGCAAATTCTATATCTGCATTTAAAGGGAGCTTAGATGCTTTCCTTGCATTGAAAGACATCCATGGCTATAATTACTAGGAATGATCGGAAAGGGCAAATACCATTCCGCCGGAATTCGCGGATTCCGCCAGCACTAAATTCCGTCGCTATGACATTTCCACCGGAATTTTGCGAAATTCCGTGGAATTCCACATTCCGGCGGAAAAATTAAAAGTAAGAGCAAATGAAACCTTGTTTATGCTAATTGGTAGCCCATAGCACCTGTTAGCTGTTCCCCTGGTCTTTTTTCTCTCACAAGAATCTTGTGTTCCAGGGAATTGTAGGATGTCAAAAGCCAACTCACATACATTAGTCTGGAATCGAGCCCAGGCCTACCGCTTGGAAGGCAGCTATCCTCACCATTATACCACCAACACTACACACTACGATGCTACATGCTGAAGCCAGCCTAGCATGTACCATCTCGCTGTCATTCTTCTTCCGTTGTTACACTGGCATCTGATGTACTATATGCGTCTAGTGAAAAATGGCGCTGGCAAAATAATGGCGCCCCCTTCTGCCCGATATATGTTTAAAACGATATATTTAAAATAGTGCAGACCTTTAAAAACTTTTTTTTGTCCTGCCTGAACGATATTTATCGTTTTAACCCCTGCTTTGCTGCCGTTTGGAAAATATCTGCCCGCCGGATTTAATGTTTAATAGCAAAGCCCCCTTAAAAGTTAAAAACACCAAATTTGCAGAGAATGTTAAGAAGGAAATTGTGAACAAGAGGAAATTTTTTTTTTCAAAAAGACCTTATAGTTTTTGAGAAAATCGATTTTGAATATTCTTCTTCTGACCGTGGGAAAATTAAACGCCCGCCGACTTTAGCGGTTAATAGCAAAGCCCCTTTAAATGCCAGAAACACCAAATGTGTAGGGAATGTTAAGAAGAATAGTGGGAACACGAAGAAAAAAAATTGTTCAAAAAGACCTTATAGTTTTTGAGAAAATCGATTTTAAATCTTCAAAGAGGAAAATGTATCTATTTAAATCGCGTACTGACATTTCCACGGCGGAAACAATTCCCGCCGACTTTAGCAGTTAATAGCAAAGTCCCCTTAAATCCTAGCAACACCAAATTTGTAGGATATGTTCAAAAGATACTGGGAAACAATATTTAAAAAAAAAAATTGAAAAAATTTTTTTTTTTTTTTTTAAATTTAAATTTTGGGGTTATGTTCAGAGTGTGGGATTTTTTTTGAAAAAAATGACGTGGGGTCCCCCCTCCCGAGCCTCTGTAACCCCTTGTCTCCCATGCAGGCTGGGATAGCCAGAATGTGGAGCCCCGGCCGACTGGGGCTTCGCACCCTGAGCTATACCAGCCCTGGTATGGGGAGGCTCTGGGGGGGAGGGGCGGCCAAGCCTCCCCCTCTCCCCCGGAGCCCTTGTCCAATCCATGGACAAGGGGCTCTTCCCCACCTCCGGTGCCCCAGGAGGAGGTGGGGGGCGACGACTCCCTGGGGGGGGGGTTCATGGTGGCATTTGGGAGTCCCCTTTAAGAAGGGGAACCCAGATGCCTGCCCCCCCTCCCAGGAGAAATGAGTATAGGGGTGCACCCCTTACCCATTTCCATAAAGAGTTAAATGAAATAAAAAGCTGACGACACGCTGTGTGTCGCCAGCACTGCGGGGGCTATAGCGGCGCGCAGGGGGGTCCTGGAGGCACACCATGGGGCAACAGAGGCTGGTGTTAGTGTGCACAACCAGCCTCTGTGCCCCACTGGTATAATTAAACACCACCTCGGGTTCTCTTTAAAACTGCAATATCTTTCCTGTAATGTGACGCCCAGAAATGAATGTGGAATTCATTTCTAGGCATCACATTACAGGAAGAGTTAGGGGAGTTAAACAGGGGCAATATTATGTTAGTGTAATGATCAGTGGCGTAACGGATGATCAGATCGTGCTCAATCAGAACAGTAGTCAGTACTTTATTCAGAATGTGATCACAGGTGTTTTGGTACACAGTAATATCAGGAGTACTCCTAAAGTGTTAGCCCTTAGTGGCTGGGGCTATCACTATGCAGAGAGTGGTCGTGCAAGCAAGGTCGGCAACGGGTCGGTCAGCAGCGGTACAGAATCCTTAGGCAAATCGAAGTCGGTATACAGGCAAAAGGTCGGCAGCAGATCAGATTGGCAGAAGTACAGAATCGTAAGGCAGAGTTCAAGGTCGGTAATCAGGAAGAGGATCAGCAACAGATCGGATAGGCAAGGTACAGAATCAGGAGGCAGAGAGCGGTGTCAGAGGTTCAAGCAAGAGATCATACACAGTAATATCAAATACAATAATAATAATTATTATTACAGCTATCAAAATCCTGAGCTATGTGTGAATCCTCTGTGTCCTGCCGGATCAAACACACTGGGATCTGACTAAGGTATGAGAGCTAGCACTGTGAAGTATTCGCAACAACAGACGAAGAGCAAATGACAGGCAGATCCTTATATACTAAGGATCATTCAAACAATGCCGCCCAGAAGCCCAGCCAATCAGTGTGCAGGCAAGTGTCAGCTGACCAGCCTGTCAGCTGACACGTCTCCGAGAAGCATAAGTGCGGCGGCAATCCGCGCGCACGCGAGCCAGACGCTCGCCCACATCCTGAGAGTAACCGGACCTCCCTGAAGCCGGGGGGAGGCCCGGAGACGCCACGGCGTGAGACGTCACGAGAGTGGATGCGGAAGCGGCGGCTGCGCCGCTATCCGCATCATAGACCGGCGTAGCTGCCGGCTGTAACGATAGGTGTCAGCAACCAGAGAGAGCATCTGATTCTTGGCGATCTGCAGTATCCCCAAGAATACAGATATACCTGATTATTGAGGATCTGCAGTATCGCCAATAATCAGATATGTCTACCCTCTAGACACCTGAGTGTGTGAGTGTTTGGTGTAACAGTAGAAATTGGACCACCGGGGTAGCAGGTGGTCCAATAAGTAGAGACAGACTCTACTGCAGTCAAGGACTCCAGGTGAAGGAGACCCTGACTGGTTTTGCAGCAGTGCCCTCTCTGAGAAGCAGAGGGCCCCTGCAGGAAGGCTGAGCACCCAAGGGGTGAGTGACAGCCAGAAAGGTCGGGCAAGCCGGTTCGGCAACACACTGACAGATAAAGTACAAAAACAGGAAGCTGATTCGGTATCCAAGGCAAGCAGGGTTTGGCAACGGAATATCAGAAGTGCAAGGTACCGAATCAGAGATCAGAGGAGTGGTCAGGAAAGCAATACGTCATAACAGATATCAAACAATGCCTAGTCTGGGGTGTGAGGGCCGTGATCTCAACACCCTGGAACTATACTAGAGAATAACACAGATGATATACAATAAGCTGGCTAAGTGTGGATTCCCAGGTCCTCCTGGTTCCACCACACTGAAAGATCTGACTAGGTCTGAGTGCTAACACATAGGCATTCGCAACGCCAGACAACCAGCAACTGAACAGCAAGAGATATATATATAGTGGAGCGCTCTCCAGCGCCGCCCAGCTCCCATCAACCAATCTAGCTGAGCAGGAATCAGCTGACCGCCCTGATCAGCTGATCTTCCTCCTATTGGTATAAAGAGCCTGTCTTGCAGCGCGCGCGCCAGGGTTGCCAACTCATGCCTTTAATTACTGACACATATGAATTATACAGGTTTTGTGACTATTTAGATGCAGTTAATGCACTGGTTATGTGCAAATAGCCCCAGAACCTGTATAACTTAGATGTGTCAGTAATTAAAGGGATGAGTTGGCAACACTGGCGCGCGCGTAGCTCTCCATCTGTGTGCACTACTAGGTCCAGAAACCCCAGAGGCATGTTGCTGCGGGGATACCGCTGCACTGAACGCGGAATCCGCCGCCTCACCGTTGGAACATGCGGCGGCCCCCACGCCATTCTTCCCATGCGCACCATTAGTTCCAGACGCATGCTGACGCGGACAAACCGCCGCATCAGACGTGGAATCAGCCGCCTTGCTGTCAGCACATGCGGCGGCTTTTCCGCTATTCCTCACACTGGCATGACAGTTAGCATCTCGCATTTTTATTTTCCTTTTAATGCATCCCAAAATTGTATTAGCTTTCCTGTAATGTGGTGCCCAGAACTGAATTCCATATTCCAGATGTGGCCTTACTAGAGAGTTAAACGGGGCAATATTATGCTAGCATCTCAAGTTTTTAATGCATCCCAAAATTTTGTTAGCTTTAGCTGCAGCGGCTTGGCATTGAATACGATCATTTAACATGTTGTGGCTGAGTACTCCTAAGTCCTTCTTCAAGTTTGATGTCCCCATCTGTATCCCGTTTGTTTTGTATGGTGCTAGACCATTGGTATGACCAAAATGCATGACGTTACATTTTCAACATTGAATTTCATCTGCCATTTATGTGTCCATAAAGTCATCTTATCCAGATCCTGTTGCAATATGTCACTATCTTTCTGAGAGTTGATGATTCTGCACAATTTTGTATCATCTGCAAAAATAGCAACATTGCTTTCTACTGCATCTTCTAGATCATTAATAAATAAATTGAAGAGCACTGGACCCAGTACTGACCCCTGTGGGACCCCACTGCTAACAGTCTCCCATTTTGAATAAGATCCATTGACCACAACTCTTTGTTTTCTGTGCATTAGCCAATTCCCTATCCATGCACACAGACTCTTTCTCACAAAGGCGGCCTTAGAGTACGCGGAGCCTGGGGTGAGTATGTTATGCAGAGCCTAGAGCCATAGGTGTGGGCCATATACCGCACCACCACACTCATGGGCTTGTCCATCTCTAATGCTGTATGCCTTATACAGTGTCGAAGGCCTTTGCAAAGTCCAAGTATATTACATCTACAGCATTCCCAATATCCACATTAGCATTCACTACCTCATCAAAGCTGAGCATGTTAGTCAAACAGGACCTGTCTTTAGTAAACCTATGTTGATGCTGAGAAAAAAATACTATTTTCTACTATGAAGTTTTGTATAGTATCTCTTAGTAACCCCTCTAATAGTTTGCACACAACTGATGTTAAGCTTACAGGTCTATAATTTCCCGGATCTGATTTTTTACCCTTCTTAAATAATGGGAAAATGTGGTTTGTATGCCAATCTACCGGAACTATGCCAGTTGAAAGAAAGTCACATAAGATAAGATAAAGGGGTTTATCGATAACGGAACTCAATTCCGTGGGCCACTGCTTTTGTGTGCACAGTTTAAAGGATACCTTAGTCCGAATTACATATAAAAATGAAGCCCTGTTTGTGTGTGGAGAGGTGCGCATAGGCTTACCGCACCTCCATGGCCTGGCGTCTGCCTCGGTTTGCCTGCTATTCCTACAGTGGTCATGATCTTGGTTAGAGCAGTCAGTGCACTTGGGATTGTGCTCCCTTGGGACCCAGTGTGCTGTGCACGCATATGCCCACTAGTGTTGGGCGAACAGTGTTCGCCACTGTTCGGGTTCTGCAGAACATCACCCTGTTCGGGTGATGTTCGAGTTCGGCCGAACACCTGACGGTGCTCGGCCAAACCGTTCGGCCACATGGCCGAACTAAGAGCGCATGGCCGAACGTTCCCCGAACGTTCGGCTAGCGCTGTGATTGGCCGAACGGGTCACGTGGTTCGTGCCCGAACGCGCTCTGATTGGCCGAACGGTCACGTGGTTCGGGTAAATAAATACCCGAACCACGTCATATCTCCGCCATTTCTCTGTGGGTTTAGCTTTGGGTAGGCAGGCAGGGTAGTTCGCTCTCCAGCCACGCTAGCCAGGGTGCCCCCCAGTCATTGTGTGTCGCTGCTGGGAACAGTAGTACACCGCTCGCTCAGCCACACTATATATAGCATTGTTTACTGCCACTGTGCACCTCGCTCAGCCACGCTATATATAGCATTGTGTTTTCTGACACTCTGTGTACACGGCTTAGCCTGACTATATAGCATTGTGTGTACTGCCACTGTGCACCTCGCTCAGCCACGCTATATATAGCATTGTGTTTACTGCCACTCTGTGTACACCGCTCAGCCAGACTATATACCGTTGTTTACTGACACCCTGTGTACACCGCTCAGCCAGACTATATACCATTGTTTACTGACACTCTGTGTACACCGCTCAGCCAGACTATATTGCATTGTTTACTGACACTCTGTGTACACGGCTCAGCCAGACTATATAGCATTGTTTACTGACACTCTGTGTACACTGCTCAGCCAGACTATATACACCATTGTTTACTGCCACTCTGATTCTGCTGGGAACAGTAGTACACCGCTCGCTCAGCCAGACTATATAGCATTGTGTTTACTGCCACTCTGTGTACACCGCTCAGCCACACTATATAGCATTGCGTACTCTGCCAGTCAGTGTGTATATTGCTGGGATCAGTAATACTCCACTCACCGTCAACCACTATATGAGCTCAACATGAGTTCCCCAGAGACCTCCGCTGTGAGCAGCACTCCCAACAACAGCAACAGCCAACGCCCCACGCAAGCTATAACATCCACCCCAGCAGCCAGTGGTCAGCAGCAGCCCTCCCCGGAGGAGAACGTTGTGCCCATCGGTCCGTCGCCAGAGCGATTAATGAGGGCTGCCATTGAGGAGATGATGGGGCCTGATGTGGAGGAGGAGGTCTGGCTCAGGCCAGCATCCCAAGTTAATGTTGAGGACGATGAGGGGTCTGTGTCTGGGGATGTTGGGGTGGCAGAGGTGGTGGGTGGGTCAGACTCAGGAGAAGAGTTGTATGATGAGGATGATGATCGGGACCATCTGTATGTGCCTCAGAGTCCGACCCCGGAAAACATGTTGTATCGTGTGTTTAGGTACTAAAATCTGCGTTCCCAGTAGTGTTGGGCGAGCAGTGTTTGCCACTGTTCGGGTTCTGCAGAACATCACCCTGTTCGGGGTGACTATATAGCAGACTATATAGCATTGTGTTTAATGCCACTCTGTGTACACGGCTCAGCCACACTATATAGCATTGTGTTTACTTCCACTCTGTGTCTGCTGGGAACAGTAGTACACCGCTCACCCGCCACTGTATAGCATTGTGCTCTGTGTCGCTGCTGGCAATAGTGGTACACCGCTCACCCACCACTGTATAGCATTTCTGTACTGCCACTGTACTGCTGCCAGTCAGCGTGTACTTTAAGGATAAGTGAAATGAGGAAGAAATCCGGTGAAAGAAGGAGGGGCAAGGGAAGAGGTGTTTCCCCTGACGGTTCACGTACAGGCCACAGGGGAGCACCCAAGAAAACCCACTCAATACCGCCCATGTTGTCCAGGACAACAACCCTCACAGATCCAAAAGAACAGGACCAGATAATTACTTGGATGACCTCTCAAGCGTCCAGCAGTGGGTTAAGCAGCACCAGCACATCACGCACGAGGTCCGAGTCCTCAGCCAGTTACAAGGAGCCAGTGGGCACAAAGCTGACACAACCGGCAGCGACACCACGCACACAACTGCCAGATAACCAGACGACGTTGGAGTGAGCTGCGCAGAGGTTGTTCTGGGGAGCTCTACTCCACGGCGGCGGCCCCCCACAATGACATATGACGAGTTTGAGGAGATGGAAGAGGAGGGTATGGACAATGTGGACATAGACCCATATTTTGTTTGTGAACGAGAACATCGCCGTCGTAGCAGCAGCACAGATGAGTCTGTTGAGGAACCCACTGCTGCACGAGTTCGCCTTGTGCCACAAGGTAGGCGGCGCGCAATTTCAGGCACCGCAAGCATGGAAGTTCAAGTGAGAGGCAAAAGAGGCGCAAACAGAAATCGCCAGCAAGGCAGGTGCTCCAAAGTCTGGGCTTTCTTTGAAGACTGCACTGAGGATGTTACCATGGCGATTTGCAAGGTGTGCAAGACCCGCCTGAGCAGGGGGAAAAGTATTAACAACCTTTCCACCACCAGCATGAGCCGCCACATTCTATCCAAACATCCCACTCTGTGGGCAAACGCGGCAGGACAGGGTACCACCAGCAACACTGCCTCCCTTGGGTTCACCAGACTCACCACCAGACCCGCCTCAGCAGCAGCAGTAGCCCAGCCATTGAGTGGTTCACAACATTCACAAACATCAGACGATGCTGACACTGTCACTTTCCGGACTAGTGCTCTTGAAGTCTCCCAGTGTTCAAACACAACAACCAACAGCCCTTCAGTGTGCAGCCCTACGGTTGAGTTGTCTGTCTCTGAGATGTTTGAGCGCAAGAGGAAATTGCCAGCAAATGACAGCCAGCCAGCCAGCATAGCCAAGCTTCTGGCCTGCGAAATGCTGCCATATCGAGAGGTGGAGACAAACAGCTTCAAGGGCATGATGTCAGTGGCCATCCCACGTTACGTGGTTCCCAGCCGCTACCACTTTGCGTGCTCTGCAGTGCCTGAGTTGCATGAGCACGTGGTCAGCAAAATAACCCGAAGCTTGAAGAATGCCGTTGCCTGCAAGGTTCACCTCACCACTGACACCTGGACGAGTGCGTTCGGCCAGGGTCTATACATCTCCCTTACCGCGCACTGGGTGAACCTTGTGGAGCCTGGCAGCGATTCCTCACCTGCTACGGCACGGGTGTTGCCCACGCCGCAAACAGCTGCACCGCCGTCCCTCCCACTGGATAACAACAGCAGCACCTACCTCTCTGACTCCTTCTCCTCCAACGCATCTCAAAGCTGTACCTCATCCGGAAACGCTAACCCAGCACCAGCAGCAGTAGGATCGTGGAAGCAGTGCAGCACAGCTGTTGGCATGCGTCAGCAAGCGTTGCTGAAGCTGATCTGCCTTGGGGATAAGCAGCACACAGGGGAGGAAATTTGGAGGGGAATAAAGGAACAGACGGATTTGTGGCTGGCACCGCTGGACCTGAAACCGGGCATGAAGCTAGACACCTGGCACGAACTGGCAATGTACGCAATAGAGGTGCTGGCTTGCCCGGCAGCCAGCGTTATGTCGGAACGCTGTTTCAGTGCTGCCGGAGGCATCGTCACAGATCGGCGTATCCGCCTCTCCACAGAAAATGCAGACCGTCTGACTCAAATTAAAATGAATCAATCCTGGATTGGAAACGACTACGCAACACTCCAGGACCCCAACCAAGTAACATGACCAATGAACATCTGGGATGGTTTAGCGTTTCCGGTCCCTGTTTATTGAACCTCTCATCTGTATTACATTTATGACTGCATGGCGGCAAAAAGCATTGCTGCTATATCCGCACGCTTTTTGTCCTCATGCAAGGCCTGGGTTGTTGTGTCTCACAAAGCGTGGCCTTCTCCTCCTGCGCCTCCTCCTGTTCCATCACGTGTGCTGCTGCTGCTGGGTTAGCGTTGCCGGTCCCTGTTTATTGAACCTCTTATCTTTATTACATTTATGACTGCATGCATGGCGGTAAAAAGCATGCTATCCGAACGCTTTTTGTCCTCATGCAAGGCCTGGGTTGTTGTGTCTCACAAAGCGTGGCCTTCTCCTCCTGCGCCTCCTCCTGTTCCATCACGTGTGCTGCTGCTGCTGCTGCTGCTGGGTTAGCGTTGCCGGTCCCTGTTTATTGAACCTCTTATCTTTATTACATTTATGACTGCATGCATGGCGGTACAAAGCATGCTATCCGCACGCTTCTTGTCCTCATGCAAGGCCTGGGTTGTTGTGTCTCAAAGCGTGGCCTTCTCCTCCTGCGCCTCCTCCTGTTCCATCACGTGTGCTGCTGCTGGTGCTGGGTTAGCGTTACCGGTCCCTTTTCCTGGAACCTCTTCTCTGTATTACATTTATGACTGCATGGCGAAAAAAAAGCATGTTACCTGTGCAAAGAAACATGACATTTTCCACATTTAAAAGACAGTTTTTCCTTTGAAACTTTACAATCAATTTTCTCAAAAACTATAAGCTCTTTTTGCAAATTTTTTTTTTTCCTCTTGTACCCACTCCCAAGGTGCACATACCCTGTAAATTGTAGCATGTAAGGAGGCTTTACAAAGCATAAAAGTTCGGGTCCCCATTGACTTCCATTATGTTCGGAGTTCGGCTCGAACACCCGAACATCGCGGCCATGTTCTGCCTGTTCGGCCCGAACCCGAACATCTAGATGTTCGCCCAACACTAATGCCCACATGATGACATACCCAGTGCGCACAAGCTGCTCAAGAGGACATACTGCACATGCGCAGCGACCTATGTACAGGTCAAAGAGCGACAATCTCTCCGACTAGGATTGTGACATCTGCAGGAATAGCAGGCGAATGCAGGCAAGCGCCGGGCTAAGGGAGGTGCGATAAGCTTATGCGCACCTCTATACACACACATCATTTTTAGATTTTAATTATGAATGAGTTATCCTTTCGTGTATTAATACCCAGCAGGCATTAACATTCACAAAAACAGCATGGGTGGGGGTGGGGTTGGTGTACACAATATTACACTTCATAAATTAACATTATGAAGTAAATACACTTACCACCACATTAGATTGTCAAATCCTCCAGTGATTTATCTGTGATGCTCCAACTGGTGGCTGATGCTGCTAGTTTTGTCTCCCCACAGGTCCTTCAGAACTACTGCCTGCCATAACGCGGCGAATTCAAACATTGTGCATATTTAAACATTACCTTGTGATCTGTGCTCGTGATCATTACTCCTTTGCATAGAATTATTTAACACATCATATTTAGTGTAAAACTTTTGGACTCGTGCATATATAGTGCCTATTTAAAAGACCCGCATCACACTGGGCCCAATTGATTGTCATTGCTGTGCCCCAATCTCCACCTGCTGTTTTGTTAAAAAACTAGCTTTAATCAGACATTATCTAAAAGAACCCTCATACCCCTACCTAAAATCACTATGAGGTTGGGAGAGAAGAAGATGAGAATTAGAGTGGGGCCGAACCTCCGATTTTAGGTTCGTGAACCGGGTTCGCAAACTTCCGTGTAAGGTTCGGTTCGCGTAAAAGTTCGCGAACCGCAATAGACTTCAATGGGGATGCGAACTTTGAAAAAAAAAAATTATGCTGGCCACAAAAGTGATGGAAAAGATGTTTCAAGGGGTCTAACACCTGGACCCCCAGGTGGAGGAGTGGGATACATGCCAAAAGTCCCCAGGAAAAATCTGGATTTGACGCAAAGCAGCGTTTTAAGGGCAGAAATCACATTGAATGCTAAATGACAGGCCTAAAGTGCTTTAAAACATCTTGCATGTGTATACATCAATCAGGTAGTGTAATCAGTGGCGTACCTAGGGCATTTGACACCTGGTGCTGGGTATTATAAGACACCCCCCCCCCAAAAAAAAAAAAAAAAAGTAAAGGGGCACAAAATGAGTGGCGCTATAACATGCGGCGCGCGAAGCGCGCCACGGCCAAAAAATGGGCGTGGCCATGACCGGATGAGGGCGGAGCTAACTGTAATTTGCCGTGAACCCAGGTGAAAATACACGTAATGTGTGCAGATTTGCCCAGAGAATACATTCAATCATGTCTGCAGATTTGCCCAGAGAATACGTTCAATCATGTCGGCAGATTTGCCCAGAGAATACGTTCAATCATGTCGGCAGATTTGCCCAGAGAATACGTTCAATCATGTCGGCAGATTTGCCCAGAAAATACATGCAATCATGTCGGCAGATTTGCCCAGAGAATACGTTCAATCATGTCGGCAGATTTGCCCAGAGAATACGTTCAATCATGTCGGCAGATTTGCCCAGAGAATACGTTCAATCATGTCTGCAGATTTGTCCAGAGAATACATGCAATCATGTCGGCAGATTTGCCCAGAAATTTCATGCAATCATGTCGGCAGATTTGCCCAGAAAATACATGCAATCATGTCGGCAGATTTGCCCAGAGAATACATGCAATCGTGTGGCAGACCTGTCCAGAAAACACTTCAATCGTGTAGCAGACCTGGCCAGAACATAAATGCTACCCCTGGCTGCTAATATAAATTAAAAAAAAAAAAAAAAAAAAAAAAAAAAAAATTTACTTACCTGCAGCAGAGCTCCTGTTCCGGCCTCCGTCCAGTGCGCAGCTCCCACGATCCTCTGCAGCCAGCAACTCCCAAAGTCTTCAGAGCAGGGCTTCGGACATTTTACTATAGCCCTGCTCTGTCGCTGCGGTGAACTGATACGGCGTCTATTAGATGCCAAAAGTCAGTTCACGCTGGGGGGTGCTTGGAGAATTTTAAGGGGTGCTTCAGCACCCAAAGCACCCCCCCCCCCCCCCGTGCCGCCACTGCCCCCAGTATAGGTAGCTAGCAGTTGCCCCCAGTATAGGTAGCTAGTTGCCCCCAGTGAAGGTAGTATAATTGCCCCAATATAGCTAGTATAGTTGCCCCCAGGATAGGCAGCATAGCTGCTGCTCCCAATGTAGGTAGTGTTGCTGCCCCCAGTGTAGTTTGTATAGTGGCCCCCGTACAGCTGCCCTCCAGTATAGCTAGTATAGTGGCCCCCATAGTTGCCCCAGTATAGCTAGGTATAGTGGCCCACAGTTTAGATAGTATAGTTTGCCTCCATTGTAGCTGGTATGGTGCCCCCCCCCAGTATAGGTAATATAGTGGCCCCCATAGATGCCCCCAGTGTAGCTAGTATAGTGCCCCCCCCCCGTTTAGCTGCCCCCAGTATAGTGGCCCCCCAGCTAGTATAGTGGCCCCCAGTTTAGGTAGTATAGTGCTCCTCCCCCCCCCCCCCCCCGTAGCTAGAAGGAGGGGTGACAGAAGGGATAGCGGCGGGGAGGGGGAAATATCCCCCCCTCCCTCACCTGGGTCCCCTCCTTTTGCCTCTTCTCCCCCCAAAAATGCGGGCAGCGGGGCCGGTGGCAGTGGGCAGCGAGCAGGCGAGCGCGGAGTATACTCACGTTACTTCCGCGTATCAGCCTGGAACGCTGCGTCGCCGTCACGTGCCTCTACTGCGCCTCCAATGATTGGAGCGCAGAAGAGGCACGTGATGGTGACGCAGCGTTCCAGGCTGATACGCGGAAGTAACGTGAGTATACTCCGCGCTCGCCTGCTCGCTGCCCACTGCCACCGGCCTGCTGCCCGCATTTTTGGGGGGAGAAGAGAGGCAGAAGGAGGGGACCCAGGTGAGGGAGGGGGGGATATTTCCCCCTCCCCGCCGCTATCCCTGCTGTCACCCCTCCTCCTAGCGCTGCTCTTCCCCTCCTTAGTCAGGTGTAGGGGGGTCGTGGCGACACCCCCCTGGCTGACTGGTACCCGGTGCGCCTCGCCCCCCTGCGCCCTTAGGTAGGAACGCTACTGAGTGTAATTAAGGTACTGCTTCACACTGACACACCAAACTCACTGTGTAACGCACCGCAAACAGCTGTTTGTGTAGTGACGGCCGTGCTGGACTTGGTGCGCACCAATGGCGAGAACAGGTATGCAGTGGCGGGTTCACTGAACAGAACAGGTATGCAGTGGCGGGTTCACTGAACAGAACAGGTATGCAGTGGCGGGTTCACTGAACAAAACAGGTATGCAGTGGCGGGTTCACTGAACAGAACAGGTATACAGTGGCGGGTTCACAGAACAGGTATACAGTGGCGGGTTCACTGAACAGGAATACAGTGGCGGGTTCACTGAACAGGTATGCAGTGGTGGGTTCACTGAACAGGTATGCAGTGGCAGGTTCACTGAACAGGTATGCAGTGGTGGGTTCACTGAACAGTACAGGTATGCAGTGGCAGGTTCACTGAACAGGTATGCAGTGGTGGGTTCACTGAACAGGTATGCAGTGGTGGGTTCACTGAACAGGTATGCAGTGGTGGGTTCACTGAACAGGTATGCAGTGGTGGGTTCACTGAACAGGTATGCAGTGGTGGGTTCACAGAACAGATATGCAGTGGCAGGTTCACTGAACAGGTATGCAGTGGTGGGTTCACAGTACAGGTATGCAACAGAACAGGTATGCAGCCAGGAACAAGCTAAGCCTAACTAATCTTTCCCTATGAGAGACAGTCTGCAGCAGCTCGCCCTACTCTCACTAACGCAGGCACACGAGTGAGCCTAATGGCCGCCGCTGCCTGCCTTTTATTAGGGGGGGGGGGGGGGGGGGGGGAGTGGCTCCAGGGGCTAGTGTAGCCTAATTGGCTACACTGGGCCTGCTGACTGTGATGTAGAGGGTCAAAGTTGACCCTCATGGTGCATTATGGGGCGAACCGAACTTCTGCAAAAGTTCGCCTGCGGGACGCGAACGCGAACCACTGAAGTTCGCATGGAACCGTTCGCAGGGCGAACCGTTCGGCCCAACTCTAATGAGAATAAAGACATAGGTCTCTGGATAAATACCTAGGATGGAACTTATTGCGTCTACCCCTTTACGTTACTCCATTATTCCTATTCAGGCTGGGCTGTTAGCATTCCAGTTAGTACCTTTTCATTTTTAGGTTACTAAATAGAAAGTGAAGAAGGAGGGGGAGGACGCTCCCACCATTGCCACCAAAAAGGGCATATGGAATTTATTGCTCAACATTACTGGGAGGGTTATCTACAGGTACTAGCCAGGGGTCGACGATGGAAAGGGAGGGGAGAGGGAATAGGCTTCTTGGGTGTTCCCAGGGGCAAAGCCTCCCTGGGGTTGTGGAGGTGTGGTTGGTAGGGAGCACGGTGCATGTGTGAGATGGTTCCGTCCAGGGAGGGGGGGGGGGGGGAGGGACACCGCCGGGGCATATGCATCATCCCTCCGCGGCGCCCGCCCACCCCCCAGGGCGAAGAACGGTGGCGTGGCCACCTCCATTTTAGTGACCACATTGGCCACATTCCATCCACAAGCCAATTGCACCTGCCTCCCCCTGGCACACCCCCAGAGTTGATGTACCCATCCGGTAAGTACCCATAGATTACGGTGCACTATTCTCGGGATCTGGGGCGTATAAAAAACAGATACCCATGGATTGCGGTACATTCTTCTCAAGACCTGGAGTGTATGAGGAAGAGAGAAGGGGGAAGGGGGGGGGGGGGAATAGAGAGAAAGAGCCGAAGCAGGGCTCATGTTTCCAGGAAGACAGGGAGGTGTAGAATCCTCCACTTTTCTGTGTCATTGTGAATTGAGAGGCAACTGGACATTGACCTGGGGGAAGGGTAGGAGGGGGGGGGGGGGGAAAGGTGAGGAGAGGGGAGGGGGTGGACGGAAACGGGGAGGGGGTCCAGGGGGTCGGGTTCCCAGGTGCCGGGGACGGCAGGAACGAGGGGGACACCCCCCGTCCATCACCTGATCTGGGATTGGTGGAAAGCCCACAGCGTTAAGGATCAAGGAAGCAGGATAGTTCCAACCTATCATTCAGGCCTAAGGGCCCCATTGCTTCCGTACACAAAATTACGCGTGATTAGCGTCGGGTTAACTCCTGATCTCTGTTACCTCCCCTTCTGGAGTTCGTGACATGTAGAAGTCCCGCAAATTTCAAACATTTGGCCTCACCTCCATGGAATTCCCTAATATGTTCGATTAGACGTGGGCACCCCTTCCCAGACTTGATGGACTTGAGGTGCTCCCCCACCCTCTCCTTTAATGGCCTGGTTGTTTTGCCTATATAAAAGAATTGACAGGGACAAAAAATGACGTAGGAGACAAACTTGGTCTGGCAGGTGATGAAAGCTCTCACCTCCCACTGTACCCCCCTAATCTGAGGTTCGTACCTTCCAGCATCTGCGGACAGTATTTGCATCTGCCGCATCTGTGGTTGCCTTTGGGACGTCCGATAGTCAGCCAATTGGTTGGTGTGGCGGAGCGGTACTCGCTCCGAGTCAGGATGTCGCCTAAAGTCGGCGCTCTCCTATACACCACCCGTAGGGGATCGGGGAAGATTTTCTGCAACGCAGGGTCTCTGGTTATGAGTGACCAATTCTTCCTTATGACCTGTGAAAGCTTCCTGGTCATGGGAGTGTAGTCAAAAGTGCAGGTGATGGAGCCACCCTTCTCAGGTTTTGGCTGTCTAGCTAAAAGGGTAGACCTTTCCCTCCCTCTAGCCTTTTCCTTCACTGTCTCTAGGGCAATCTCATCATAATTCCTTGCCCGCAGGCGTGCAGTGAGCTCCCCCGCCTGAGCCTCAAATGTTTCTGAGTTGGTGTTGTTACGTCTGAGACGTAAGTACTGGCCGTAGGGCAGGGATGACTTAACATGTTCAGGATGGTAGCTACTTCTGCATAGCAATGAATTCACGGCTGTGGGTTTCCTGAACCCTTCACAGATCAATCGCGCCCCATCTGGTTTGATCAAAAGATCCAAAAGACAGACGCTCCTATCGTTAATTTCCGACGTAAAGCGCATGTTGATCCTGTTGACATTGAGGTGCTCCATGAACTCCCCAAATTCTCCAACAGTTCCCTGCCACACGACCAGCACGTCGTCCACATAACGTGACCATGCTTTAATCCTTCCTCGAAAAGGATTGGAAGGACCTAGCATGCAATCCTCCTCCCAGGCTCCCAGAAAGAGCCCAGCATAGGTACATGCCACAGAGGTTCCCATGGCTGTCCCGGAGGTCTGGTGGTACCACCTTCCATCGAACAGGAATTCGTTGTGCGTTAGGACATACCTAAGACAATCGCACAGATAGTCCTTGTATCCCGTGTCTTTATTGGTCCTATCGAGAAATCGACGAACCGCCTTTATACCCTCCTCATGGGGTATGCGGCTATACAGGCTCTCCACATCTATTGTGGTGAGCCTGTACCCAGGTCGCCATTCTACGTTTTCAGCAATATTAATTGCATCCAACGTGTCCGCCAGATAACTGGGGACCCCCACGAGGAGGGGGCGCAACAGGTGATCCAAGAAACGAGAAAGTCGTGTCATGTCATGTTAAGTCATCCCTGCCATACGGCCAGTACTTACGTCTCAGACGTAACAACACCAACTCAGAAACATTTGAGGCTCAGGCGGGGGAGCTCACTGCACGCCTGCGGGCAAGGAATTATGATGAGATTGCCCTAGAGACAGCGAAGGAAAAGGCTAGAGGGAGGGAAAGGTCTACCCTTTTAGCTAGACAGCCAAAACCTGAGAAGGGTGGCTCCATCACCTGCTCTTTTGACTACACTCCCATGACCAGGAAGCTTTCACAGGTCATAAGGAAGAATTAGTCACTCATAACCAGAGACCCTGCGTTGCAGAAAATCTTCCCCGATCCCCCACGGGTGGTGTATAGGAGAGCCCCGACTTTAGGTGACATCCTGACTCGGAGCGAGTACCGCTCCGCCACACCAACCAATTGGTTGACTATCGGACGTCCCAAAGCCAACCACAGATGCGGCAGATGCAAATACTGTCCGCAGATGCTGGAAGGTACGAACCTCAGATGGGAGGTGAGAGCTTTCATCACCTGCCAGACCAAGTTTGTCTCCTACGTCATTTTTTGTCTCTGTCAATTCTTTTATATAGGCAAAACAACCAGGCCATTAAAGGAGAGGGTGGGGGAGCACCTCAAGTCCATCAAGTCTGGGAAGGGGTGCCCACGTCTAATCGAACATATTAGGGAATTCCATGGAGGTGAGGCCAAATGTTTGACATTTGCGGGACTCCTACATGTCACGAACTCCAGAAGGGGAGGTAACAGAGATCAGGAGTTAACCCGACGTGAATCACGCGTAATTTTGCGTACGGAAGCAATGGGGCCCTTAGGCCTCAATGATAGGTTGGAACTATCCTGCTTCCTTGATCTTTAACGCTGTGGGCTTTCCACCAATCCCAGATCAGGTGATGGACGGGGGGTGTCCCCCTCGTTCCTGCCTTCCCCGGCACCTGGGAACCCGCCCCCTGGACACCCTCCCCGTTTCCGTCCACCCCCTCCCCTCTCCTCACCTTTCCCCCCCCCCCTCCTACCCTTCCCCCAGGTCAATGTCCAGTTGCCTCTCAATTCACAATGACACAGAAAAGTGGAGGATTCTGCACCTCCCTGTCTTCCTGGAAACATGAGCCCTGCTTCGGCTCTTTTTCTCTATTCCCCCCCCCCCTTTTCCCCCTTCTCTCTTCCTCATACACTCCAGGTCTTGAGAAGAATGTACCGCAATCCATGGGTATCTGGTTTTTATACGCCCCAGATCCTGAGAATAGTGCACCGTAATCTATGGGTACTTACCGGATGGGTACATCAACTCTGGAGGTGTGCCAGGGGGAGGCAGGTGCAATTGGCTTGTGGATGGAAATGTGGCCAATGTGGTCACTAGAATGGAGGTGGCCACGCCTCCGTTCTTCGCCTTGGGGGGGTGGGCGGACGCCGTGGAGGGATGATGCATATGCCCCGGCGGTGTCCCTCCCCCCCCTCCCGGGACGGAACCATCTCATACATGCACCGTCTCCTTACCAACCACACCTCCACAACCCAGGGAGGCTTTGCCCATGGGAACACCCAAGAAGCCTATTCCCTCTCCCCTCCCTTTCCATTGTCGACCCCTGGCTAGTACCTGTAGATAACCCTCCCAGTAATGTTGAGCAATAAATTCCATATGCCCTTTTTGGTCGGCAATGGTGGGAGCGTCCCCTCTCCTTCTCCACTTTCTATTTTAGTAACCTAAAAATGAAAAGGTACTAACTGGAATGCTAACAGCCCAGCCTGAATAGGAATAATGGAGTAACGTAAAGGGGTGGACGCAATAAGGTTCCATCCTAGGTATTTATCCAGAGACCTATGTCTTTATTCTCATCTCCTTCTCTCCCAACCTCATAGTGATTTTAGGTAGGGGTATGAGGGTTCTTTTAGATAATGTCTGATTAAAGCTAGTTTTTTAACAAAACAGCAGGTGGAGATTGGGGCACAGCAATGACAATCAATTGGGCCCAGTGTGATGCTGGTCTTTTAAATAGGCACTATATATGCACGAGTCCAAAAGTTTTACACTAAATATGATGTGTTAAATAATTCTATGCAAAGGAGTAATGATCACAAGCACAGATCACAAGGTAATGTTTAAATATGCACAATGTTTGAATTCACCGCGTTATGGCGATCTTTTTCCCCTGTACACTAGTGCTATATTGGCATAGCAACCACTGTTACCAATGCAACGTCAGAGGCCGGTCTCCTCCCCCTCAACATCCCTCACAATCACCACCCAGCACTAAGGGCCAATGGCGGGCGTGGTGGGCGGGGCCTTCTGGTAACATCACGGAAGCCCGTACACGCTGCCATTTGCCCTAGGACATCCGCACGTGAACAAGCACCACACCGGCGTGAAACGGCTGTTGCGCCGTCCTCTCATCCCCTGGTCACACTCCCGCACCCGTCCTCGGCACAGGTCAGATCGTTTCATTCCATATATGAATACAAGCTGTATACTGCATATGTGCCTATCTATCTGCTGATGAAAATCATTGGGAAAATAAATGTGTTTAAAGGAAGCGGTGCACGGACTGCCTTTTGTGTACTTTGTGACACAATGGCTGGAAATGTTCTCAGTCACTCAGTCTCAGCAAGGACAGAGTTTCTCATCATGGCCGTCGGGTTTTATACAGGAGGGGAGGGCATAGCCTCCCCTCCTGTGATTGGTTGCTGTAGCCTGCGCTAGGGGCCTCTGATTGGCCCAGTGACGTCATACCTACATTTTCCCGATCACGGCCGCATCACGGGTCGTGATCCGAATATTTTTACACAACCTGTGATCCGAAATTTACGCATCCAGATCACGGGCCGCGATGCGTAAAAATGGCCGTGAATCACGCAGACCCGTGATCACGACCACCCGTGATAGCACCACTGAGTACGACGTTAAAGTCGCACGTTAGAAAATTTTATAATGCAGAGTAACGCACAGCAATACAAAGTCTGTGCAACATTCACAGTGCACACGTTGTGTGTAACGTGTAGCAATATTTGGAAAGTGCTGCATGCTGTGCGTTTAACCACTTGAGGACCGTGGGCTTTACCCCTCTTAAGGACCAGGCACTTTTTTTCCATTCAGACCACTGCAGCTTTCACGGTTTATTGCTCGCTCATACAACCTACCACCTAAATGAATTTTGGCTCCTTTTCTTGTCACTAATAAAGCTTTCTTTTGGTGCTATTTGATTGCTGCTGCGATTTTTACTTTTTATTATATTCATCAAAAAAGACATGAATTTTGGCAAAAAAATGATTTTTTTAACTTTCTGTGCTGACATTTTTCAAATAAGGTAAAATTTCTGTATACATGCAGCGCGAAAAATAAGGACAAACATGTTTTTGATTAAAAAAAAACCCATTCAGTGTATATTTATTGGTTTGGGTAAAAGTTATAGCGTTTACAAACTATGGTGCAAAAAGTGAATTTTCCCATTTTCAAGCATCTATGACTTTTCTGACCCCCTGTCATGTTTCATGAGGGGCTAGAATTCCAGGAGAGTATAAATACCCCCCAAATGACCCCATTTTGGAAAGAAGACATCCCAAAGTATTCACTGAGAGGCATAGTGAGTTCATAGAAGATATTATTTTTTGTCACAAGTAAGCGGAAAATGACACTTTGTGACAAAAAAAAAAAAAAAAGTTTCCATTTCTTCTAACTTGCGACAAAAAAAAAAATGAAATCTGCCACGGACTCACCATGCCCCTCTCTGAATACCTTGAAGTGTCTACTCTCCAAAATGGGGTCATTTGTGGGGTGTGCTTACTGTCCTCGCATTTTGGGGGTGCTAATTTGTAAGCACCCCTGTAAAGCCTAAAGGTGCTCATTGGACTTTGGGCCCCTTAGCGCAATTAGGCTGCAAAAAAGTGCCACACATGTGGTATTGTCGTACTCAGTAGAAGTAGTATAATGTGTTTTGGGGTGTATTTTTACACATGCCGATGCTGGGTGGGAGAAATATCTCTGTAAATGACAATTTTTTCATTTTTTTTACACACAATTGTCCATTTACAGAGAGATTTCTCCCACTCAGCATGGGTATGTGTAAAAATACACCCCAAAACACATTATACTACTTCTCCTGAGTACAGCGATACCACATGTGTGGCACTTTTTTGCACCCTAACTGCGCTAAGGGGCCCAAAGTCCAATGAGTACCTTTAGGATTTCACAGGTCATTTTGAGAAATTTTGTTTCAAGACTACTCCTCACGGTTTAGGGCCCCTAAAATGCCAGGACAGTATAGGAACCCCACAAATGACCCCATTTTAGAAGGAAGACACCCCAAGGTGTTCCGTTAGGAGTATGGTGAGTTCATAGAAGATTTTATTTTTGTCACAAATTAGCGGAAAATGACACTTTGTGAAAAAAAAAAAAAACAATAAAAATCAATTTCCGCTAACTTGTGACAAAAAATAAAATCTTCTATGAACTACTAACAGAATACCTTGGGTGTCTTCTTTCTAAAATGGAGTCATTTGTGGGGTTCCTATACTGTCCTGGCATTTTAGGGGCCCTAAACCGTGAGGAGTAGTCTTGAAACCACATTTCTCAAAATGACCTGTGAAATCCTAAAGGTACTCATTGGACTTTGGGCCCCTTAGCGCAGTTAGGGTGCAAAAAAGTGCCACACATGTGGTATCGTCGTACTCGGGAGAAGTAGTACAATGTGTTTTGGGGTGTATTTTTACACATACCCATGCTGGGTGGGAGACATAACTCTGTAAATGGACAATTGTGTGTAAAAAAATTTAAAAAATTGTCATTTACAGAGGTCTTTCTCCCACCCAGCATGGGTATGTGTAAAAATACACCCCAAAACACATTATACTACTTCTCCCGAGTACGGCGATACCACATGTGTGGCACTTTTTTGCACCCTAACTGCGCTAAGGGGCCCAAAGTCCAATGAGTACCTTTAGGATTTCACAGGTCATTTTTGTTTCAAGACTACTCCTCACGGTTTAGGGCCCCTAAAATGCCAGGGCAGTATAGGAACCCCACTAATGACCTCATTTTAGAAAGAAGACACCCCAAGGTATTCCGTTAGAAGTATGGTGAGTTCATAGAAGTTTTTATTTTTTTGTCACAAGTTAGCGGAAATTGAGTCACAATATATCAATACAAAAAAACGTTTTATTTAACTCCACTTAGTGCAACGCGTTTCGCAGGTGTGGTCCTGCTTCATCAGGCAAACAGGAGTATAACTATAAAACAAACAGAAATATATACAAACATAATGACCCATAGAAATAGCTTAAAGTAAAAGGCGCAGTATAAAAACATGAGAAGACACGGTTAAATTGTAACATTTTTGTTCGCAGTGTAGTAAAACTCGCTCTATGTCTAAAAATCGCATCTAATTAATCATAAAATATCCACAAGAATCCAAAATGTAAACAAAAGTTAGTAAATCTCCATAATTGTCCATTGATATGTTAAAGTTCATCAGCTTCTAGATTAAAGGATAGTCAGTTTAGTGAGTATAACATATAGTACTATTTTATGGCCCTAGAGCTAACTTGCAAGACAAATTGCTAACAGTCTATATTGATATAAAAAAATAAAATTAAAATTTCAACACCTCAGCAAGAGTGACTTACCTCAATGGGTCTAGATGCAGAAGTGAGCGCCTCTGTGTAGATGTATGAGGAGCTTCTGCTTATATAGGGAGTGTAGTTGCACTAATTGATCCTAATGAACCAATCAAAAACTGCCATGTCAGCAAGGTGTGTCAATAGAGGCACACCTGGAAGTGGTCATGAGGCAGGAATGCATACATGGACATTAAGAAAGCACGGTAGCCTAGTGGCTAGCACTCTCGCCCTGCAAGTGCTGGGTCCCTGGTTCTATTTCCAGCCAAGTTAACATCCAGTATTAGTTGTTAAAAATGTTAAAATAAATATCATATTACACTGGAAGAGTATATACGTTAACACCATTTTTTTGTGGTGATCAGGTAACAGTGTCACCATCTAGTGGTGAAAGTATATATGATTGCCCAGGTTATGTGCAAATAGCAATGCTGGAAAAATTGTAATAAGTGCTCTGAATTTGATAAAAACAACATAGGAATCAAACACAAGTTAACATAGCAATTATAAAAATTATAAAAATATATATAAAAAACAAAACAATAAAATATATATATATATATATATATATATATATATATATATATATATATATATATATATATATATATAACCAGGATTACGACCTGGTAATTCTATTTTTGACAACCCTCCAGGACAGTGACATTGAGATTTGGGCTCCGCCCCCCAGAAACAGGAAACACCCAGCGTGAGCTCTATAAATCTGTTCCCAGGTATCCACACCTCAGTTGTGCACAAGACCTGAACCTAGTCATACTGGATACCCTAATACTTCTTACCCACATCAAAATACATGATGCTTAACGGGTGGGAACTAAGGACTGTCCTGGAGGGTTGTCAAAAATAGAATTACCAGGTCGTAATCCTGGTTTTTTCGTCCAACCCTCCAGGACAGTGACATTGAGATGATAAACAAGGAATCACCCACCTTAGGGCGGGACCACAGCCTGTAGAACTTTCCTCCCGAAGGACTGTTCTCCTGCTGTCATCAGATCTAGACGGTAATGTCTGACGAACGTGTTGACACTCCTCCATGTTGCTGCCCGGCAGATCTCCGATGCCGATGCCCCAGCTCTATAGGCCCAGGAGGTTGCCATAGCTCTAGTAGAGTGTGCTGTGATCTCTTTAGGTGACTCCAACTGCCTCAATTTGTAAGCTTCCTCAATACAAACCTTGAGCCATCTTGCTATCGAAGCTTTGGTCATTTTTTCTCCCATTTTATTTCCAGTGAAATTAACAAATAACCTGTCTGTTTTCCTGAGTTGCTTCACTCTTTTTAAGTATATTAGTAAGCACCTCCTTACATCCAGCTTGTGCCACTGCTTCTCTTTTGGATGAACTGCTTTATTGCAGAAGGTAGGCAATATTATCTCTTGCCCCCTATTAGACACTGATACTTTTGGTAAAAAAATCAGTTACCGTCTTCAATATCACTCGGTCTTCAAATATAGAACAGAATTGTTCATCACTGCTTAGTGCCTCTAATTCGCTTACTCTTTTTTCAGAGGTAATTGCTACTAAGAATATGGTTTTAATTGTAAGATTCCTTAACGAGATTTCTTCTAGAGGTTCGAATGGCTCTTCCATAAGTACATTGAGAACTAAAGATAGGTCCCACCTAGGACATGATTTCTTAACTATTGGCCTTGATCTTTCTACTGATTTCATAAATCTGATCACCAGGGGATCTAAGGCTAATTTCTTATCAACGAAAACAGAAATTGCTGCTACTTGTACCTTAATTGTACTTAAGGCCAAACCCCTCTCAATTCCATCTTGCAGGAACTCAAGAATTGTCGGTAATTTATTGTCTTTAACTTTATTTCTCTTTTTCCAGTCTAAAAAAGTCTTCCAATACTTAGAATAGATCGATCTGGTTACTTTCTTTCTGCTATTCAGAACCGTCTTGATCACTCTGTCTGACAGGCCCTTGGACTTCAGAACATCCCTTTCAGAAACCACGCTTTTAGATGCAGATTTGGAACATGTACCCATCTGTGTTCCTCTTGATCTAAAAGTAATTCCTCCTGAGGGAGGAGTAAAGGATCTTTTTTCAGCATTTTTAGTAACAACGGGTACCATGATCGTTTTGGCCAATCTGGTGCTATTAATATCAGAGTCATTCTGGACAGTTTCAACTTCTGTAATACAAGAGGAATCAAGGGGATTGGTGGAAAGGCATATGCTTTGCTGAAGATCCAATCTTGGGCCAACGCATCTATTGCACATGCTCCCTTCGGATCTAGAGAGAAAAACCTTCTGCACTGAGAGTTCGTCTGATTGGCAAAAAGGTCTATTTCGGGCCACCCCCATCTGGCCGTTATCATTCTGAATACTTCCGGGTTGAGCCTCAGCTCGGAATTTGACAGTCTTTGTCTGCTTAGAAGGTCGGCCATTCGATTTAATGTCCCTTTCAGATGGACTGCTGTTAACGATAGCAGATTTAGCTCTGCCCAATCTAAGATCTTCAGTGACACTTCTAGGAGTTTTCTGGACCTTGTCCCTCCTTGTTTGTTCAGATAGGCTACTACTGTTATGTTGTCTGAACGAACCTGAAGATGATGCCCCTTTAGACACTCTGATGCTTGTAATAGGGCCATATGAACTGCCTTCATTTCTCTGAAGTTGGATGACTCTCCCCTTACTGGGTCTGTCCATGACCCTTGCAGGTATAGTCCGTCCACATGGGCTCCCCAACCCATCAAACTTGCGTCTGTTGTTATAATCTTTGTTGGAGGAGACCGCCATAGTCTTCCTAACTGAAGATTTTTTATATCCATCCACCAAGGCAGTGATTCCTTTACCCAGGTTGGTATTGATAACACGCTTTCTAAATCGCCCTGATTTCTGTTCCAGTTTTCCAGTAGCCAGTTCTGGAGAACTCTTACGTGAGCCATTGCCCAATCTACTGCTGGTGCTGTTGAGGTTAGAAGACCCACTATACTCATGCACTGCCGTACTGAGATGGCGTCTGCCTCTAGAAGGCTGACTATTGTCGACTGCACTTTTGTCACCTTGTCCTCTGGCAAGAACAGTCTTTGAAGGGGTGAATTTATTATGAACCCCAAAAATGTGATCACCTGGGATGGATCCAGATGTGACTTTTGGTAATTTACTAACCAACCCAGGGTTTCTAACTGACCTAACACCCTCTTCAGATCTCTTTGAAGCAGTACCGCATTGTCTGCTAGAACTAATAGGTCGTCCAGATAAGGGATTATTATAATGTTCTGGAGATGAAGATTTCCTACCACCTCTGCCATTACTTTCGTAAACACTCTTGGTGCTGAAGATATTCCGAAAGGAAGGCACGAGAATTGATAATGCAGCACTCCACCGTCTCCTTGTACACTGAATCTTAGGTACTTTTGAGACTCCCTTCTGATTGGGATGTGCCAATAAGCGTCTGTCAGATCTATGTTCACCATAAACACGTCTGCATTCAGTAAGTTCCTCATCGTATACACAGTTTCCATTCTGAACTTTTCGTATACAATAAAGGGGTTTAGTGGTTTTAAGTTCAGAATCATTCTGAATTTTCCGGTTGGCTTTTTGATCAGAAAAATTCGAGAATAGAACCCTCGGTTTCTTTCCTGAGGTGGTACCTCTTTTATGACATTTCTGTCCATCATGTCTCTTAGTAATTCCTGTAATGCCATCCTGGCTTCTCTGTCTTTCGGCATTAAAGTCTTTACAAATCTCACCGGGGGCTTTTTTATGAATCTTATCTTGTACCCGTCTTTTATTAGGTCTAAAATGAATTGATTCGAGGTTATCTTTCTCCACTCTGGATGAAAGCGAGATAACCTGCCCCCTACTTTCAGCCTGGCGTCACTGGTGCTTGCTTTGGGGCTCCGCTGGCTTATGCAGCGGAGTCCTCCTAGGCCCTTCCTTATTAATTGGCCAAGTCCTTCTTTTTTGGACCCCTTTATCTCTCGCCTGGTTATTGCGGCGAAAAAAGGGCCTATTCGGCTTGAATTTCTTTTTCTTCGGAAATGATAATTTCCTGCTTGCCGTCTTCTCCAAGACTTCTTGGAGCTGAGGGCCAAATAACAGATCCCCTGTAAAGGGTAGATTACATGCCTTAGACTTGGACGATTGGCTACCGTCCCATGTCTTGAGCCACAGATTTCTGCGGGCATTATTAACTAGTGCTGTTGTCTTTGCTGTAACTCTTAGTGACTCTGTTGAAGCATCAGTAACATAATTATTAGATTTCTTAACAACACTCAGAGCTTCTAAAATGTCCTTTTTAGGAGCATCAGTTTTGACTAATTCTTCCACCCTCTCTATCCATAATAAAGTGGTCCTAGAGACACAGGTGGTGGCTGCAGCAGGCTTAAAGTTAGTTACTGCTGCTGTATAAGCTTTTTTAAGTGACAAATCAATTTTCTTGTCTGCTGGGTCTTTAAGGAAACCCAAATCCTCAAAAGCAAGTTCATTCTCCCTATTCATTAGACTGAACGCTGCGTCTAACTTGGGACAACCTTCCCATAGTTTTGCATCTTCTTCTGAAAAGGGGAATCGCTTTCTAAACCCTCTGGAAATAAAAAGTTTTTTCTCTGGGTATTTCCATTGCGTATTAATTAGGTTTTTTGTTGAGGGATGTACAGGAAAATTTAAATGTGGTGTGGGATCCATACCAGAATATAATTTATCATGTATGGACACAGGAGCGGGAGTGGTCTGATTAATATTCAAGGTAGTGTGAATAGCCCGCACTAATTCATCAGTCTCTTCCACCGGAAATCTGAATCTTGAAAACATAAGTTTCTCATCCGTATCACTTTGATCTGACATATCATCCTGTGATAACTCCCTGTTAACCTGTCCTCCAGGAAGAACATCCTGTATTTCCTCTTCTTCTTCTTCATCTGAAGAAATTAAACGTCTTGTAGTTTTTACAAGAGCTTTTCTTGGCTTAGGATTCTCCTTGGGAATAACTGCCACAGGAGGTGTAACCCTGTGTGTGTGTCATTGCAACAGACACACACACACCAAGGGTTACAGATGCATTTACTTTTTGTGAAAGTGCTGCTGTAAAGGGAACCTGCAGGTGCTGTCAGGTGGAGCCCATGAGCAGGAAAGAAGAGAGAGAAGCTGGGCATGTGCAGGGAGGAAGTAACAGTTGAGTTTTACAGTTGAAGGCTAGTGAGGGGGAGGAGTCAAGTAGCCATGGAGACTGAGGTGATGAGGCAGCAAGAAAAAAAGTGTGTCACGATACTATACTGTACTGCAGCAAGAAATACGCTTGATTTGTGAGGAAATAGAGTAGAGACACGGGAAGAGACCAGCCATTGGTGAGACGGTCTGAGCAAGGCAGAGGCACAGACAAGTAAGCACTTACCGGAAACTGAACTAAGGAAGAGAAAAAGAGCTGCAGACATTACATGAGAGGAGAGAGACCACTCACAGCTACAGGCCAGTAAAGAGCAGCAATACTGGAGAGATAAGCCAGAAGAGAAACAGTAAGCAATAAGAAAGAAAGACAAGGATATTAAAATGTACCTGTAACAGAGAGAGATAACAGAAAACAACAGAGACATTACAGTGACACAGAGACAACAGGACAGAAATGCATACAAGAGTGACACAGAGCAACAAGTGACAGGATTACAGAAAAGGATGTTGGATCTGTCACCATAGTGATCACACTGCAAGAGACTGTGGAAGAGGTTTTCAGAGAAAATCAAGGAATTCTGCAGTGATGGTCCGCATGGCAGGACAAAAGATGAAGGCTTCAGAGAAATGGAAGGAAGATAAGCTAAAGAGAAAAAATAAGGTCATCGCAACCAAAGTTCTAGGCATTGTCAAATGGTTTCATGTGCGAAATGGATACGGATTTTTAAATCGGAATGACACCAAAGAAGATGTGTTTGTGCACTGGTCTGCCATGAAGAAGAACAACCCCAGGCATTATCTTTGCAGTCTAAGAGATGGAGATTTGGTTGAATTTGACGTTGTGGAAGGACGGAAAGGTACAGAAGCCGCTAATTTAACTGGCCCTGGTGGAACTCCAGTTCAAGGTAGCAAGGATGCAAGACGTTGGAGACCATATAAGCCTCAGGGACACTATGGTGATTATCACTTGAAGAGCTTCTTGTACAGCCAGAAACAAGGAGGAGCAAAATACCCTGTACAACCTACTTTATATGAAGAATTTAGACAGAGGTGTGATCCAGATTCATCTGTTCCTCAACCAGGAAGAACAACAAGTGATACTGAAAGTTTTCTGGAAGCTGGAACTAATGAAGGAAACAAAAGTAAGAATCCAGATGAACCTATTATTCATGCTCAGGGTAGAGCAGCAGAAGATTTAGGCCATCAGAAGGCTGAAGACTGTGAAAGTAGTCGGATAAATAGAGAAATACCAGGACCTAGTCAGCAAGTAATGATTAACGACTTCTTAGTAGGAGATGAAGTATTACAACATAGAACAGATACTTCTCGAAGAAAGGAAGTGGAATTGTATTGGCAACCGATGCTACAACCTCAACGGCTCAAGCGTTCTAAACGGACACAGTGTTCATCGGAAACCATTCAGCTTACAAACGTCAAGGTAGCTCAAGGCAAAGAGTTTGAGAAGTCAGAGAAGGGAGAGCAAAGGTGCTCTACACAAACAGAACTAGACCACGAGTCAAAATGGAAAAATACTCAACATTCCCCACTTCCTGAACAGTTCGGATTATATGTAGACACTGTGACTTGGTTAAAAGAAAAATTGTAGGGACTACAATTTGAAAAAAAGGGGGTGAATGTAACCCTGTGTGTGTGTCATTGCAACAGACACACACACACCAAGGGTTACAGATGCATTTACTTTTTGTGAAAGTGCTGCTGTAAAGGGAACCTGCAGGTGCTGTCAGGTGGAGCCCATGAGCAGGAAAGAAGAGAGAGAAGCTGGGCATGTGCAGGGAGGAAGTAACAGTTGAGTTTTACAGTTGAAGGCTAGTGAGGGGGAGGAGTCAAGTAGCCATGGAGACTGAGGTGATGAGGCAGCAAGAAAAAAAGTGTGTCACGATACTATACTGTACTGCAGCAAGAAATACGCTTGATTTGTGAGGAAATAGAGTAGAGACACGGGAAGAGACCAGCCATTGGTGAGACGGTCTGAGCAAGGCAGAGGCACAGACAAGTAAGCACTTACCGGAAACTGAACTAAGGAAGAGAAAAAGAGCTGCAGACATTACATGAGAGGAGAGAGACCACTCACAGCTACAGGCCAGTAAAGAGCAGCAATACTGGAGAGATAAGCCAGAAGAGAAACAGTAAGCAATAAGAAAGAAAGACAAGGATATTAAAATGTACCTGTAACAGAGAGAGATAACAGAAAACAACAGAGACATTACAGTGACACAGAGACAACAGGACAGAAATGCATACAAGAGTGACACAGAGCAACAAGTGACAGGATTACAGAAAAGGAGTGAAGACTGCAGTGCAGTGTCTGAAGAGATTGTGTGACAACAGCTGGCAGACAAAATACAGAGAATACAGCGGTGCTTCTTATACATTAAGTGATCATTCACAATTATCAATTCAACATATTTGTCTCATCCTGGATGTTGCTAGGTAACCACCAGACATTTCTCTACTTTCCCTTCTGTCCTATGCAAGAATTCAGATCCACTTTAAAAAGACAGCAGTGAAGAAGTGACAAATAGCAGAGTGCTGTGTATGGAAAATTCTGGCAAGTAAATGCTAATAAACTGAATTACTTATATGGTTCCTGAACTAGCCCTGATCCTAACAGGCTGAAGATAAGAAGTTTATGAATGTTTTGTCACTAAACTATTTTTTTATCCATATCATTTAATACAAATATTTCTTAAAAAGAACTTGATTGGTGTCTGGAGGATTTCTTTACAGTTAAAGCATTATAGAGGTGTTACAGAGGTACCACAGGAGCTGACCCTGTAGGCAGATTTTCCCTGAATTCTCTAAATGTCTCTACCATTTCATGCCTCATGGTAGTCATAAACTCTTTGCAGGAGGCAGTATTCTCTTCATTAATTAACTTTGTAATACATCCTTGGCAAGATGCTTTTGTCCAGCTAGTTGGCAAAACAACCTTACAGACAAGGCAACTCCTGGACCTGTTAGAGCTATCGGATAAGTCCGAAGTCTCCTGAAAAACATATGAAGAGAATAATACCATGAGATTAATTACTATAATTCATTAAAGCCTGTAATTAATCACATAAATCCTCTCCTGAACAGATGTGATGTTTATTCATATATACTCTGTGTATATAGTGAGCTGTTTACCAAAAAAAGGAATATCATTATCTGTAAAATAAGCTTAAGTACAGCAATCAGACAGATAATTTAGGATGCATATCAACTCAAGTGTAGCTCATCTAGACAGAATGTAGATGCATACAGCTGCTAAAATGTATTGCAGGAGAGAGAGAGAGGAAATTTTTTTTTTTTTTTTTTTTTAAACTTAATATATTTGGTGATACTGCACCAATAAATCCCTCCTGCAAACTTAGAAGGAAAACATCCAACATTATATGCAGCTGACCCAGTAACCAGCTCACTCCCCACAATGAATGCACCATGTAGTTAACATTCATTCAGGTAGCTATGCACCAATTACTTATGCAAAACACATTGAGCTGCACAAAAACCAATCAGTCACATGTGAACAAATGCTTTTCTGAACTATCAGGACTTTTACAATACTTAAACTGGTAACAAACATCTTGCTCCATTTAAGTAATCAAATCACCAAGTAGTCTAACATGCTTTTTCTGATCTATTAATTAAACTTAAGATCAGTGCAGTTATCCATGTTTAACTGGTTTTAAACAACAATGTGCCACCACAAAAAGACAGCTTCAGCAAATATCCTTGATCTAGCCACTGTCATTCATATGCTGACTAAATACATCTGAGCAGCATAATCAAACCTCAGACCAGTGCGGCGACCAGTCAGACCGTGATCAAACGCGGCTCCCCACAAGATCTCCGCCGGCTTACTTGATCCTGAAGTTTTCGTGCGTCCATCCTCGGCAAAGGCCAAACGCTAAGTGCCACAAGGAACGCACACAACGCTGTTTTGCAGCCGCGCAAAATGCGGAAGTGAAGTCACTCGTCGGCGGAAGTACCGCTAGACTGGGGGCAAAGCCATCCTTCCTCCGTGCAGAGCCGATATTCCCCCACCGCTGCGTCCAGGACCTCCGTCAGGGCTGCTCCGCGTTGTCCTCCCTCTAGCACGCACAGCCGCTCAGGTGGCTGCTAGAGGGGAAAAACCTGTTTAAGCAGGTAAGGAGCTTTCTGCTGCAACAATATTCCAACCCTCCAGGGTAGTGAAGCAGGCTCCCTCAGGGAACTATTACCAGCCTCAGCACTCCCAGGCTGCTGACCAGCTAGCTCCCTTTACAGAGCTCATGTTCCCAGGGAAGGAAACACACAACTGAGGTGTGGATACCTGGGAACAGATTTATAGAGCTCACGCTGGGTGTTTCCTGTTTCTGGGGGGCGGAGCCCAAATCTCAATGTCACTGTCCTGGAGGGTTGGACGAAAAATATATATATATATATAAAATATTATTAAACAGATTAAATGGGTGGAGTTAAGATCATAAATTTAATAAGTAAAAGAGAGGACCATTAAAATAGTAAAAAAATTGTGAGTACTAAAAATCAGGTTTTTATAGAATTATGTGGGAGGTTGGATCAGAAGATTTTCTCAAGAACCTCATTTAACCCCATGGGTACTAAGGTCTTCAGAATTTGGATCCAGTACATCTCCCTATGCCGCAATGTCTCAAAAGCATTGGTGGTATTGGTGGGTAGGGCTTCTATTAGGGTGATCGTGAACAGGTGGGTGTTTTTTTGGTGATGGGTACCAAAGTGGCGGGACACGCTGTGCAGTGCGTAGTTGTTGATTATATTTCTCTTGTGTTGCCCAATGCGGCTCCTGGTGGTCTGGGTAGTACGTCCGATATATTGTAATTTACACGGGCATGAAATTAGATAGATTACATTCCTTGTTTCACATGTTATAGTCTGTTTTATTGTATACTGGGTATTGGTTATGACTGATTGGAAAGTATCTGTTTGAGTAATGAAGGTGCAAGCCTGGCAACGGGGCTTTTTGCAGGTATAAGATCCTGGGCGTGTGGTAGATTGTCCTGGGGTGGTGGAAGGGGGGTTCTTTAATCTACTTGGGGCCAGTAAATTTCGGAGGTTGGGGGCTCTCCTAAAGGTTAATGTGGGATTCTTGGGAATGGTTTTCCCTAGATAAGGGTCCTGTAGCAGTATTTCCCATCTGGAATTGAGTATGGTTCTGATGCTCTTATGTTGGGAGCTGAATTTTGTAATGAATCTTGGAAAGAGGGCAGAGGAGGTGGTTGACTTGCGATGTGACCTCCTTATATACCAATATACCGCACCCCTTTGGACTTACAGCACTAGAATTCTTTTTAAGGAACAACCCCAACATGCCAACTGCACAACAAGCCTTTTTGATTGGTTGTGCTGAGTTCATATTGAAACATAATACTTTTGCTTTTTCAGATAGATTTTATCATCAACAAACAGGTACAGCTATGGGAAGTTTTTTCGCACCCTCCTATGCCAACTTAGCAATGGGCTATTTAGAGCATTTAAAATTCACCCATAACAACCCCTTCTCTTCCAATATAATTTTCTACCGTCGATACATTGATGACCTGATATTCATTTGGCAAGGCGATCCATCACTCATAACACATTTTGTAGAATTTTTGAATATAAACCCAGCGGGACTACAATTTACCTCCCAATACAGTCACACTTCCATAGAATACCTCAATCTCATCCTGTTTATCGATTCAAATATTATCAAGACCAAAACACACTTCAAGAAAGTCGATGCTAATAATTACATTCATTTTGACAGTCATCATCACCGCCCCTGGACCACCAACACTCCATATAGCCAATACAGACGAATATTTCGCAACTGCACAGACAGGAAAGATTACAACGAACAATCAAAAACACTTACAGAAAAATTCAGAGAACGTCAATATCCACGTAAACTAATCAGAGATGCCAAACAAAGAGCCACCATCCCCAACCCACCATCCACATCACAACCCACCCATGCAACCACCTCCTCTGCCCTCTTTCCAAGATTCATTACAAAATTCAGCTCCCAACATAAGAGCATCAGAACCATACTCAATTCCAGATGGGAAATACTGCTACAGGACCCTTATCTATGGAAAACCATTCCCAAGAATCCCACATTAACCTTTAGGAGAGCCCCCAACCTCCGAAATTTACTGGCCCCAAGTAGATTAAAGAACCCCCCTTCCACCACCCCAGGACAATCTACCACACGCCCAGGATCTTATACCTGCAAAAAGCCCCGTTGCCAGGCTTGCACCTTCATTACTCAAACAGATACTTTCCAATCAGTCATAACCAATACCCAGTATACAATAAAACAGACTATAACATGTGAAACAAGGAATGTAATCTATCTAATTTCATGCCCGTGTAAATTACAATATATCGGACGTACTACCCAGACCACCAGGAGCCGCATTGGGCAACACAAGAGAAATATAATCAACAACTACGCACTGCACAGCGTGTCCCGCCACTTTGGTACCCATCACCAAAAAAACACCCACCTGTTCACGATCACCCTAATAGAAGCCCTACCCACCAATACCACCAATGCTTTTGAGACATTGCGGCATAGGGAGATGTACTGGATCCAAATTCTGAAGACCTTAGTACCCATGGGGTTAAATGAGGTTCTAGAGAAAATCTTCTGATCCAACCTCCCACATAATTCTATAAAAACCTGATTTTTAGTACTCACAATTTTTTTACTATTTTAACCTCCTTAGCGGTAACCCCGTGCTGGACACGGGGTAAGCCGCCGGAGGGTGCCGCTCAGGCCCTGCTGGGCCGATTTTCATAATTTTTTTTTTGCTGGACGCAGCTAGCACTTTGCTAGCTGCGCCAGCACTCTGATCGCCGCCGGCCCCCGCCCGATCGCCGCTATCTGCTGCGGCGCGCGGCCCCCTCCCCCCCCAGACCCCAGCGCTGCCTGGCCAATCAGTGCCAGGCAGCGCCGAGGGGTGGCCCGGGACTCCCAATGACGTCCCGACGTCAGTGACGTCGGTGACGTCATCCCGCCCCGTCGCCATGGCGACGGGGGAAGCCCTCCAGGAAATCCTGTTCTATGAACGGGATTTCCTGATCGGAGATCGCCGAAGGCGATCGAAGCGGGCGGGGGGATGCCGCTCAGCAGCGGCTATCATGTAGCGAGCCCTGGGCTCGCTACATGATTTAAAAAAAAAAAAAAAAAAAAAACATTGCTGCGCTGCCCCCTGGCGGGATTTTTCATACCGCCAAGGGGGTTAATGGTCCTCTCTTTTACTTATTAAATTTATGATCTTAACTCCACCCATTTAATCTGTTTAATAATATTTTATATATATATATATATATTTTTTTTTTTTTGTTTTGTTTTTTATATATATTTTTTATAATTGCTATGTTAACTTGTGTTTGATTCCTATGTTGTTTTTATCAAATTCAGAGCACTTATTACAATTTTTCCAGCATTGCTATTTGCACATAACCTGGGCAATCATATATACTTTCACCACTAGATGGTGACACTGTTACCTGATCACCACAAAAAAATGGTGTTAATGTATATACTCTTCCAGTGTAATATGATATTTATTTTAACATTTTTAACAACTAATACTGGATTTTAACTTGGCTGGGAATAGAACCAGGGACCCAGCACTTGAAGGGCGAGAGTGCTAGCCACTAGGCTACCATGCTTCCTTAATGTCCATGTATGCATTCCTGCCTCATGACCACTTCCAGGTGTGCCTCTATTGACACACCTTGCTGACATGGCAGTTTTTGATTGGTTCATTAGGATCAATTAGTGCAACTACACTCCCTATATAAGCAGAGCCTCCTCATACATCTACACAGAGGTGCTCACTTCTGCATCTAGACCCAGTGAGGTAAGTCACTCTTGCTGAGGTGTTGAAATTTTAATTTTATTTTTTTATATCAATATAGACTGTTAGCAATTTGTCTTGCAAGTTAGCTCTAGGGCCATAAAATAGTACTATATGTTATACTCACTAAACTGACTATCCTTTAATCTAGAAGCTGATGAACTTTAACATATCAATGGACAATTATGGAGATTTACTAACTTTTGTTTACATTTTGGATTCTTGTGGATATTTTATGATTAATTAGATGCGATTTTTAGACATAGAGCGAGTTTTACTACACTGTGAACAAAAATGTTACAATTTAACCGTGTCTTCTCATGTTTTTATACTGCGCCTTTTACTTTAAGCTATTTCTATGGGTCATTATGTTTGTATATATTTCTGTTTGTTTTATAGTTATACTCCTGTTTGCCTGATGAAGCAGGACCACACCTGCGAAACGCGTTGCACTAAGTGGAGTTAAATAAAACGGTTTTTTGTATTGATATATTGTGACTCAATTGAGTTCTATATTTTTGAGGGAGGTAAGTCCACCTGAACATCCCCCTCTTTTAGACGGTTTTTGAACATTTTTGTTCTGCTCTGGCGCCTCTGTGCACCAAGCCTTGCTGAAATCTTGATTCCACCCTCGGTGGAGGGGTGCTACCCCGTTTCCTATCTACAGAGAGCGACATCTTAATAACCTGAGTGGGGTCAGGTTCTAATACTCCCCACCTGCATTTGAAGTGGTTGCCTATGGGTAACCCATGTTTGTGAGTATATCTTAATAGTTTGCTTTAAACCACAACCAACTTAACAATACTACACCATATTGGGCTCTCGATTTCTCTTTGTTCTTCCAAGCAAAAATCTTCTATGAACTCACCATACTCCTAACGGAATACCTTTGGGTGTCTTCTTTCTAGAAGAGGCAAGCGCTCCGGGATCCAGACTCGCTTTCGACGCAGAGGACTGCGCTCTCCACTACCTGGAATCATACTCTCTAATGTCAGGTCCATATGCAACAAACTAGATGAGCTTTAACTACTGATCAGAACAAAGAAGGACTTTTATCTCTCTGCGGCTATTTGCTTCACAGAAACTTGGCTATCTGAGCTTATTCCAGACAACGCTCTGCCGATTAATGGATTTACACTCTACAGATCTGACCGGGACCCACTTACTTCTGGCAAAACCAAAGGTGGAGGACTCTGCTTCTATATTAATGATAGATGGTGCACGGATGTTACAGTTATTAAGAGGACATGCTCGGCTGGGCTGGAAACACTCTTCATAAACTGCAGACCCTACTATTCACCCTGTGAGTTTTCTTCATTTATTTTGGCTGCTGTGTACATCCCTCCACAAACATGTATGCAGCCTGCGCTCCAAGATCTCGCAGATCAAATCACTGAGGTGGAATGGGAGTACCCAGATTCTTTTTTTTTATCATACTAGGGGATTTCAACAGTGCTAACCTTTCCAAAGAACTCCCCAAATACAGGAAACACATCACAAGCGCAACTAGAGAAGGTAAGACACTCGATCACTGTTACACTACGACTAAGGACTCGTATCACTCTGTCAGCAGGGCAGCTTTGGGGAACTCTGATCATGCTGTTGTACAGCTTATCCCAACATACATCCAAAGACTAAAAACTGCCAAACCTGTAGTGACTACAGTTAAGAAATGGACTAGTGAAGCTGTAGAAAAACTGCAGAGCTGCTTTGATTTAACTGACTGGAATTTATTTAAAGAATCCACCAGTGACCTAAATGAATACACTGATGCTGTGACATCATATATTACCTTTTGTGAAGAGTCCTGCATCCCCACAAAAAAGTGCACCAGGTACAATAACGATAAACCCTGGTTTACATCACATCTTAGGAAGCTGCGCCTCGATAAAGAAAGGGCATATCGTACAGGCGATAAAGTCCTCTACAAAGCTGCGAAATACAAACTGCAGAGAGCCATCACCGACGCAAAAAAAGATTACTCTCAAAAACTTGAGGAAAAATTCTCTAACGCCGACTCATCCACATTATGGAAATCTCTACATGAAATTACCAGCTACAGGATCTCCTCCCCCCTCACTACATAACCTGCAGCTTGCAAATGAACTGAATACATTGTATTGCAGGTTTGACACTACCAACAAAAGCCAAACACAACAAGTCAATTTGCATCTCTGCCACAGGCAAACTGAGCATTCCTCCAACCAGCCATCATCTCCACCCCCTGCAGTGCCTCAGTATGTACACAACACAGCAGACCAGACACAATCTGCTAACCTGTCCCCAGATGTGCATGCTCTAACAATATGCCAATCAGATGTAAATAGACTCTTTAAAAAAACAAAACACCAGGAAAGCAATGGGACTAGACGCTGTGTCTGCAAAATGCTTGAATCTCTGTGCCGACCAATTAGCGCCTGTATTTACAGACATATTCAAAGCATCTCTAGAACTCTCAATTGTTCCTGAGTGCTTTAAAAGCTCAACTATTGTACCAATTAAAAAAAAAAAAACCTACATGTTTAAATGATTACAGGCCTGTTGCCCTGACATCACTGGTCATGAAAGCATTTGAAAAACTGATAATGAATTATCTGAAATCCATCACAGATCCCCTGCTGGACTCTTTGCAATTTGCCTACAGGCCTAACAGATCCACAGACGATGCCGTGAACATGTGTATGCATTATGTACTACAGCATTTAGACACCCCAAGAACCTACACCAGGATCTTATTCATAGATTACAGCTCTGCATTTAATACCATAATTTCCTCACTGCTGCACAGCAAGCTCTCCCAGCTACACATACCTGAACCCATCTGCAAATGGATAACCGACTTCTTAACCGACAGAAGACAGCATGTTAGACTTGGTAAACTCACATCAAGCTCTCTGACAGTCAGTACTGGTGCACCCCAGGGCTGTGTGCTTTCCCCACTGCTGTACTCACTTTACACCAATGACTGCACCTCCACAGATCCATCTGTTAAGGTTCTGAAGTTTGCAGACGACACAACAGTTGTTGGTCTCATTCAAAACGGGGATGAGTATGCATACAGGTATGTGGTGGGACAGCTTTCCTCCTAGTGCAGCAGCAACAACTTGGAACTAAATGCTCTCAAAACTATGGAGATGATAATAGACTTTAGGAGATCTCCCCCCAGCACCTCCCCTTAACCATAAATGGATCCACAATAACCCAAGTAGAGTGATTCAAGTTTCTTGGGTCCACGATCTCAAACGACTTAAAATGGGACAACAACACTGCCACTATTGTCAAGAAAGCACAACAGAGAATGTACCATCTACGGCAGCTGAAAAAGTTTGGCCTACCTCAAAATCTAATGGTGCAGTTCTACACTGCATTCATCGAATCCACCATAACATCATCTATGACTGTATGGTTCGGCTCCTGCTCAGCATTAGAAAAGGGGAGGATGCAGCGCATCATCCGATCAGCGGAAAGGATCATTGGCTGTAGCTTACCTTCCCTGCAGGATCTTTACACTAGCAGGTGCAGAAAGAGAGCAACCAAAATTGCCTCTGACCCCTCTCACCCAGCTCACTCCATCTTCCAGAGCATGCCTTCAGGAGTAAGATTCCGGTCAATCGCTACCAAAACCTTTAGACACAGGAACAGTTTTTTTCCTCAAGCGGTAGCCATACTTAATGCTGAACCACGTTAGAGCTGCTAGGACTGAAAGTAATCAGCACAGAACTAAACATGAACAATTCTCACATTGCTTACTGCCACTATACTTATAACGTCCTTAACTTGTAATATTCACACTGTCTGTCCTTGTATTGTTTTTGTTTGTGTTTGTTAAGCAACTGCCAAGACAAATTCCTTGTAGTTACAAACTTACTTGGCGAAAATAAATTGATTCTGATTAGAATGGGGTCATTTGTGGGGTTCCTATACTGCACTGGCATTTTAGGGGCCCTAAACCGTGAGGAGTAGTCTTGAAACCAAATGTCGCAAAATGACCTGTGAAATCCTAAAGGTACTCATTGGACTTTGGGCCCCTTAGCGTACTTAGGGTGTAAAAAAGTGCCACACATGTGGTACCGCCGTACTCAGGAGAAGTAGTATAAACATATATATGTTTTGGGGTGTGTTTTTACACATACCCATGCTGGGTGGGAGAAATATCTCTGTAAATGACAATTGTTTTTTTTTTTTTTACACACAATTGTCCATTTACAGAGAAATTTCTCCCACCCAGCATGGGTATGTGTAAAAATACACCACAAAACACATTAATACACACTTTTCCTGAGTACGGCGGTACCACATGTGTGACACTTTTTTGCAGCCTAGGTGCGCTAAGGGGCCCAACGTCCTATTCACAGGTCATTTTGAGGCATTTGTTTTCTAGACTACTCCTCACGGTTTAGGGCCCCTAAAATGCCAGGGCAGTATAGGAACCCCACAAGTGACCCCATTTTAGAAAGAAGACACCCCAAGGTATTCCGTTAGGTGTATGGCGAGTTCATAGAAGATTTTATTTTTTGTCACAAGTTAGTGAAAAATGACACTTTGTGAAAAAAAAAACAATAAAAATCAATTTCCGCTAACTTTTGACAAAAAATAAATTCTATGAACTCGTCATACACCTAAAAGAATACCTTGGGGTGTCTTTTTTTCTAAAATGGGGTCACTTGTGGGGTTCCTATACCGCCCTGGCATTTTACGGGCCTAAAACCGTGAGTAGTCTGGAAACCAAATGTCTCCAAATGACTGTTAAGGGGTATAAGCATCTGCAAATTTTGATGACAGGTGGTCTATGAGGGGGTGAATTTTGTGGAACCGGTCATAAGCAGGGTGGCCTTTTAGATGACAGGTTGTATTGGGCCTGATCTGATGGATAGGAGTGCTAGGGGGGTGACAGGAGGTGATTGATGGGTGTCTCAGGCAGAGCCGGGACAAGGCCCTCCAGCACCCAAGGCTGAGACACCAAAGTGCGCCCCTTCATCCCTCCACCCCAGCCATCTCACACTGATTGCTATTAGACTAAGAGGCACCCCAGGGCCCCCAACACCTTAATCTCTAGTTATCTGGCTTTTAGTCACTTCCATGTATCTCCTTTTCTTATTTCTTTCTGCTTCAAACACAATTAGGAATGACAGCTAAATGAATTGTGCGCCCCCTCCTACACTGCTCCCTGAGGCTGGAGCCTCTCCAGCCTATGCCTCGGCCCGGCCCTGGTCTCAGGGGGTGGTTAGAGGGGAAAATAGATGCAATCAATGCACTGGGGAGGTGATCGGAAGGGGGTCTGAGGGGGATCTGAGGGTTTGGCCGAGTGATCAGGAGCCCACACCGGGCAAATTAGGGCCTGATCTGATGGGTAGGTGTGCTAGGGGGTGACAGGAGGTGATTGATGGGTGTCTCAAGGTGTGATTAGAGAGGGGAATAGATGCAAGCAATGCAGTGGCGAGGTGATCAGGGCTGGGGTCTGAGGGTGTTCTGAGGGTGTGGGCGGGCGATTGAGTGCCTTAGGGGCAGATAGGGGTCTAATCTGATAGGTAGCAGTGACAGGGGGTGATTGATGGGTAATTAGTGGGTGTTTAGGGTAGAGAACAGATGTAAACACTGCACTTGGGAGGTGATCTGACGTCGGATCTGCGGGCGATCTATTGGTGTGGGTGGGTGATCAGATTGCCTGCAAGGGGCAGGTTAGGGGCTGATTGATGGGTAGCAGTGACAGGGGGTGATTGATGGGTGATTGATAGGTGATTGACAGGTGATTGACAGGTAATCAGTGGGTTATTACATGGAAGAACAGATGTAAATATTGCACTGGCGAATTGATAAGGGGGGGTCTGAGGGCAATCTTGAGTGTGTAGGCGGGTGATTGGGTGCCCGCAAGGGGCAGATTAGGGTCTGATCTGATGGGTAACAGTGACAGGTGGTGATAGGGGGTGATTGATGGGTAATTAGTGGGTGTTTGGGGTAGAGAACAGATGTAAACACTGCACTTGGGAGGTGATCGGACGTCGGATCTGCGGGCGATCTATTGGTGTGGGTGAGTGATCAGATTGCCCGCAAGGGGCAGGTTAGGGGCTGATTGATGGGTGGCAGTGACAGGGGCTGATTGATGGGTGGCAGTGACAGGGGGTGATTGATGGGTGATTGATAGGTGATTGGCAGGTGATTGACAGGTAATCAGTGGGTTATTACAGGGAAGAACAGATGTAAATATTGCACTGGCGAATTGATAAGGGGGGGGTCTGAGGGCAATCTGAGCGTGTAGGCGGGTGATTGGGTGCCCGCAAGGGGCAGATTAGGGTCTGATCTAATGGGTAACAGTGACAGGTGGTGATAGGGGGTGATTGATGGATGATTGATGGGTAATTAGCAGGGGCGTTTCTAGGGTCCTTGGAGATCGGGGGCACCTGTGGGCACCAGGCGGGGAGTTATATGCAACGCGCGCCGTGGCAAAAATGGGCGTGGCCATGCGGTGAGTGGGCGTGGCCATGGGTGGGGCCAAATGTGCATGAACTTAGCAGTGGTGTAAGCTACAGATAACGGGCCCGCCCATCGAAATATTGGATGGAGCCCCCTGTCCTTTATTTGGATAATTTACAATCAGTATAGGCATAGATCAAAGATGTATACGCACATACAATTTTGATTGGTCAATTACTGACCCCCAATTTTACCACCCCCGTGCAGTAAGTGGGCCAACAGACAATGAATTTTATGAACAGAGCTAAAATTGGCTAATCAAAATTGTATGTGTGTACCAGGCTTTACAGCTAATACTGTACATACTGAAAGTAGCAGGGATCAGCATACAATATAGCTGGTTTACAATCAGTAAAGGCACAGAGTAACACCTTACACTGTACACACTGGAGGTAAATCAGCACACAGTGCAGCAACTAGAGAACAGCGTATACTGTACATACTGTAGGCAGAAGAATTCAGCACACTGCAGCTAGCATGCCAAAAATATGAGGATCACGTTGTGCGGCGTGCTTATCGTGCCGCACCGAAAAATGGGTGGGCCATGGACCAGAATATAGGTGTGTTAAAGGCCGGGTGGAAACAAATTTAGATGAACCTAGCAATGGTGGGACATTAGATTATGACAGTGGTGGCGAACCTTTTGGAGGCCGAGTGCACAAACTGCAACCCAAAAGTCACTTATCTATCGCAAAGTGGCAACCGCAATTTAAACTAAATACTGTACAAACGTTTTAACTCATACATGAACATTATTGGAAAATCCAAGTTGAAAATAAACTGTGAAGATAAACAATTTCATCCATCCTACTCCTGAAAAATGTATTCAATTTTTTTAGAACCTCCCAGTTTTATTTTCTGTTTTAAAAAGCTAAAAAAGTAGGTTTAATGCTATTGTCTCATATGATAAGGATTCAGCTTTTCCCATAGTCTCGCACTTAGCAATCATGTGACCCCCAACAAATCATGAGGCCCCCAACAAGAAATTCAGCAATCATGAGGCCCCCAACAAATCATGAGGCCCCCAACAAGACAAATTCAGCAATCTTGAGGCCCCCAACAAATCATAAGGCTCCCAACAAGACAAATTCAGCAGTCATGAGGCACATAAATAGACAGCATTTCACATAAATAGGCAGAATCCCCCCTTAATCAGGGCCGGATTTCTACTTTTTACCGCCCAAGGCCCACTGTCACCATCCGCCCCCTGACCAATCTGACCAACAACATCTCAACTAACCCCATCCCTCAACTTACATACACTTTTCCCTCAAACATATAGCCTTAAAGTGAACCTGAAGCAACATAAAAATTAGATATTTATCATAGTAGATCCTCCTGGGGCCCGCTGTTCCAGTGCTGGGACCCCCTGAGCATATTCAGACCCCGCCACTGCTGCTCAGAACCTTCTTCTTCCTCGAGGCTGCACTTTCCTCTTTGTACAAGCCCAATTGTACTGGTCATCTTCGAGCATGGTTTGTACATGCCCAGTACATGCCCAGTAGCACAAAGCCACTTGTGTATGGCCTTTTCCTCTTTGCACAAGCTGCTTGTGTTATTGGGCATGTACTTGCACACACCCAGTACAGTTGTGCTTGTACACACAGGGAAGGAAGAAGAGGGTCTTGGGAAGCAGTATGAGTAGCCAGATGACAGCATTCTCTCAGTACAGGTAACCAAATGACCCCTCTCCCACCCCTGCTTTAGGGGGATGGGAGGACCAGAACTGGGGGCCACAGTGTGGGTGAAAGGACCAGGATGGAATGGGGGCATACTTGAGAAGGGAGTGTGAATGGGACCGTGCCTGTGCAGTCAGAGTGCCAAACTTACAGAGCAGCCAGTGGGAGAATGGAGGGGGACCAGAGAATGCTGTGGGACCTCACAACTATGGGGAGGTGGAAGAAGCCCCAGGTAAGTAAAAGTGCAGAGTTTAAAAGTGACCCTGAGATGAATAATAATAAGTTTTATACATACCTGGGGCTTCCTTCAGCCCCCTCCACATCAATCGCTTCCACGCTGCTGTCCTTCTCATTCTCCCGTTAGCAGACCTGATAGCTTGGCGAGTGGGGACGCACTGTGTGCACCCCATCGCTGGAAGCACTCTGTGTCTGAGCAGTACGCTCCCAGCCGACTGTCCAAAGTTATGGGGCTGCTAACGGGAGAAGGGGAAGGATGATTGCGTGGGAGCAATAGGTGAAGAGGGGGTTGAAGGGAGCCTCTGGTATGTATAAATCTTTTTTTATTATTCGTCTCAGGGTCAAGTCTGATTTAATGAATAAAAAACACCACCGCACAATTCCAAAAATGTGATCTAAATGGAAAAAAAACAAAACAGTATTTACAAATACTTAGGGCTTCTTCCAGCTGCAGGGGGAGGAATACTGCTTCTGGCCCCTCAGTTCCTTTACATTCCTCTCCATCTGCTGTAGCAACACTTACAACGCTGCGACTGTTCTCTCAGTTGCAGCTATGGTGCATGCACTCTCCTCCATTATGCTTCCAAGCGGCAAGGCAACCGTGGTCCAGAGCATTCTGCACGTGCATACTTCATAAATATTCCAAATCGGGCATGCACAAAACATTATTGCTGTAGCTGCTGTGCTGGGAGCATGATTGAGGAGGTGCTGTGCTGGGAGCATGATTGAGGAGGTGCTGTGCACACAGAATATTGCATGCACCATAGCTGTGATTGTGCTCAGTAGCAGCTTTTTAAAGCCAATGGGTACCGGTTAAAAAAAGAAAAAGTCTGATACTCACCTAAGGAGAGGGAAGGCTCGGTCCTAATGAGCCTACCCTCTCCTCTCCCGGTGCCCTCAGTGCTGCGCTGGCTCCCCCGTTCGCGTCCGCCGCCGCAGGAACTTCGGAGGTCTTCAGGAGCACTCGGGCTTCCGAAGACGGGCCGCTCCATACTGCGTACGCGCGAGCGCGTCATAGAGGGCGCTCGCGCATGCGTAGTATGGAGCGGCCGCGTCATCGGGAGCCCGAAGGCTTCCGAAAGGTCCTTTCGGCATGCAGAAGTGGCAGTATTTGACCGAACTGGTCGAATACTGCCACGGGGGATCCTGCGTGGGACCGGGCACCGGGAGAGGAGAGGGAAGGCTCATTAGGACCGAGCCTTCCCTCTCCTTAGGTGAGTATCAGACTTTTTCTTTTTTTAACCGGTAAACATTCACTTTAAGAGGGGTGACAGCAATATATAACAGGAGGTATTAGGAGCTGAGGAGCAAGAACTCTATGGGGTGGGTCCTGGAAGAAACCCCAGGAATGTGTAAGTCCTGTATGTGTTGTTTTTTGGTTTTTTTTTTTAAGCTTAAGGTTTTGTTAAAAACACACAGTGCGTCTTCAACTTACACTGTCCTGGGTGCCTCCTCCACTGAATCAGGACGTGCCCTGCTCTCTCACTCCCTGTCCCTTTTATGAGCCCAGGGCTCAGTGCATCGGCAACTACAATCTCTGCAGGTTCAGCCGTGTGGAAAAGAGGGGGAGGAGTTGAGACTCCTGACACATTCGTGTCTGCAAAACACAGACCTCCTCTTGCTAGCTTTACATGGCCCGGGCACAAGCAGAGGGGAGGAAGTGGGGGCGGGGCAGCCTTAACTTGTGACTTTTACAGAATTACAGCGGCAGGGCTGCAGCGATACAGCCACTGCTCCTGTCATCCTCAATTTAATAAAGCTGCCGGGCGCTCTGTTTCTGTCTATAGCCGCTGCTGCTGCTGCTGCTGCACACACACACACACAAGCAATGCTTCTGTGTGCAGAGCAAAGCAGGGGCGGCTGCAAACAAATGCACGACATTTTTGAGAGGAACGGTGTCGGCAGCTGTTGGGACATTGGTTGACTGCTTGTCAACCCGCCCCTTCCTTGGCTCCGCCCTAGGCACGGGCCTCTCCGTGCCTTCCCACAAATCCGGCCCTGCCCTTAATATGGTAGCCCCCACGTTAGGTAGTGAGTGACAGGGACCCCCAGGTTAGCTAGTGAGTGACAGGCGCCTCCAGTTAGGTAGTGAGTGACAGGGACCCTGATAGTGAGTGCCAGGGAGCCCCTTCAGGCAGTGAGTGAGTGCCAGGGAGCCCCTTCAGGCAGTGAGTGAGTGCCAGGGAGCCCCTTCAGGCAGTGAGTGAGTGCCAGGGAGCCCCTTCAGGCAGTGAGTGAGTGCCAGGGAGCCCCTTCAGGCAGTGAGTGAGTGCCAGGGAGCCCCTTCAGGCAGTGAGTGAGTGCCAGGGAGCCCCTTCAGGCAGTAAGTGAGTGCCAGGGAGCCCCTTCAGGCAGTGAGTGAGTGCCAGGGAGGCCCTTCAGGCAGTGAGTGAGTGCCAGGGAGGCCCTTCAGGCAGTGAGTGAGTGCCAGGGAGGCCCTTCAGGCAGTGAGTGAGTGCCAGGGAGGCCCTTCAGGCAGTGAGTGAGTGCCAGGGAGGCCCTTCAGGCAGTGAGTGAGTGCCAGGGAGGCCCTTCAGGCAGTGAGTGAGTGCCAGGGAGGCCCTTCAGGCAGTGAGTGAGTGCCAGGGAGCCCCTTTAGGGAGTGAGTGAGTGACAGGGAGGACCTTTAGGGAATGAGTGAGTGAGTGACAGGGAGGCCCTTTAGGGAGTGAGTGAGTGACAGGAAGGGCCTTTAGGGAGTCAGTGAGTGACAGGGAGGCCCTTTAGGGAGTCAGTGAGTGCCAGGGAGCCCCTTTAGGGAGTGAGTGAGTGCCAGGGAGCCCCTTCAGGCAGTGAGTGAGTGCCAGGGAGCCCCTTTAGGGAGTGAGTGCCAGGGAGCCCCTTTAGGGAGTGAGTGCCAGGGGGAGCCCCTTTAGGGAGTGAGTAAGTGCCAGGGGGAGCCCCTTTAGGGAGTGAGTGAGTGCCAGGGAGCCCCTTTAGGGAGTGAGTGAGTGCCAGGGAGCCCCTTTAGGGAGTGAGTGAGTGCCAGGGGGAGCCCCTTTAGGGAGTGAGTGAGTGCCAGGGGGAGCCCCTTTAGGGAGTGAGTGAGTGCCAGGGGGAGCCCCTTTAGGGAGTGAGTGAGTGCCAGGGGGAGCCCCTTTAGGGAGTGAGTGCCAGGGGAGCCCCTTTAGGGAGTGAGTGCCAGGGGAGCCCCTTTAGGGAGTGAGTGCCAGGGAGCCCCTTTAGTGAGTGAGTGCCAGGGGGAGCCCCTTTAGTGAGTGAGTGCCAGGGGAGCCCCTTTAGGGAGTGAGTGCCAGGGAGCCCCTTTAGGGAGTGAGTGCCAGGGGGAGCCCCTTTAGGGAGTGAGTGAGTGCCAGGGAGCCCCTTTAGGGAGTGAGTAAGTGCCAGGGAGCCCCTTTAGGGAGTGAGTGCCAGGGGAGCCACTTTAGGGAGTGAGTGAGTGCCAGGGAGCCCCTTTAGGGAGTGAGTGAGTGCCAGGGAGCCCCTTTAGGGAGTGAGTGAGTGCCAGGGAGCCCCTTTAGGGAGTGAGTGAATGCCAGGGAGCCCCTTTAGGGAGTGAGTGAGTGCCAGGGAGCCCCTTTAGGGAGTGAGTGAGTGCCAGGGGGAGCCCCTTTAGGGAGTGAGTGAGTGCCAGGGAGCCCCTTTAGGGAGTGAGTGAGTGCCAGGGAGCCCTTTGAGTGAGTGCCAGGGAGCCCCTTGAGTGAGTGAGTGCCAGGGAGCCCCTTTAGGGAGTGAGTGAATGCCAGGGAGCCCCTTTAGGGAGTGAGTGAGTGCCAGGGGGAGCCCCTTTAGGGAGTGAGTGAGTGCCAGGGGGAGTCCCTTTAGGGAGTGAGTGCCAGGGAGCCCCTTTAGGGAGTGAGTGAGTGCCAGGGAGCCCCTTTAGGGAGTGAGTGCCAGGGGAGCCCCTTTAGGGAGTGAGTGAGTGCCAGGGAGCCCCTTTAGGGAGTGAGTGAGTGCCAGTTAGCCCCTTTAGGGAGTGAGTGAGTTCCAGGGAGCCCCTTTAGGGAGTGAGTGCCAGGGGGAGCCCCTTTAGGGAGTGAGTGAGTGCCAGGGAGCCCCTTTAGGGAGTGAGTGAGTGCCAGGGGGAGCCCCTTTAGGGAGTGAGTGAGTGCCAGGGAGCCCCTTTAGGGAGTGAGTGAGTGAGTGCCAGGGAGCCCCTTTAGGGAGTGAGTGAGTGCCAGGGGAGCCGCTTGAGTGAGTGAGTGCCAGGGAGCCCCTTTAGGGAGTGAGTGAATGCCAGGGAGCCCCTTTAGGGAGTGAGTGCCAGGGAGCCCCTTTAGGGAGTGAGTGAGTGCCAGGGGGAGCCCCTTTAGGGAGTGAGTGAGTGCCAGGGAGCCCCTTTAGGGAGTAAGTGAGTGCCAGGGAGCCCCTTGAGTGAGTGCCAGGGAGCCCCTTTAGGGAGTGAGTGAGTGCCAGGGAGCCCCTTTAGGGAGTGAGTGAATGCCAGGGAGCCCCTTTAGGGAGTGAGTGAGTGCCAGGGAGCCCCTTTAGGGAGTGAGTGAGTGCCAGGGAGCCCCTTTAGGGAGTGAGTGAGTGCCAGAGGGAGCCCCTTTAGGGAGTGAGTGAGTGCCAGGGGGAGCCCCTTTAGGGAGTGAGTGAGTGCCAGGGGGAGTCCCTTTAGGGAGTGAGTGCCAGGGAGCCCCTTTAGGGAGTGAGTGAGTGCCAGGGGAGCCCCTTTAGGGAGTGAGTGAGTGCCAGGGGAGCCCCTTTAGGGAGTGAGTGAGTGCCAGGGAGCCCCTTTAGGGAGTGAGTGAGTGCCAGTGAGCCCCTTTAGGGAGTGAGTGAGTGCCAGGGAGCCCCTTTAGGGAGTGAGTGAGTGCCAGGGAGCCCCTTTAGGGAGTGAGTGAGTGCCAGGGAGCCCCTTTAGGGAGTGAGTGAGTGCCAGGGAGCCCCTTTAGGGAGTGAGTGAGTGCCAGGGAGCCCCTTTAGGGAGTGAGTGAGTGCCAGGGGAGCCGCTTGAGTGAGTGAGTGCCAGGGAGCCCCTTTAGGGAGTGAGTGAGTGCCAGGGAGCCCCTTTAGGGAGTGAGTGAGTGCCAGGGGGAGCCCCTTTAGGGAGTGAGGGAGTGCCAGGGAGCCCCTTGAGGGAGTGCCAGGGAGCCCCTTTAGGGAGTGAGTGAGTGCCAGGGGGAGCCCCTTTAGGGAGTGAGTGAGTGCCAGGGAGCCCCTTTAGGGAGTGAGTGAGTGCCAGGGAGGCCCCCTGCCGCCGCCGCCGCCGCTCCCCCCCACCCCCCTTACCTTGTAGCAGACCTCAGGATCAGCGGCGACCCGACCAGTTAGAGCGGGCGCTGGACGCACCCGCTCGATATGCGGAAGTGATGTCACTTCCGCATATCAGTGCGGGCGCTGGGTCCTAGCGCCCGCACGATTGGTCGCCGGCTCGCCGCTTGATCCTGAGGTCTGAGTGACGCGGCGGCGGCTGGAGGGAGCCGCTGCCAGAGGGGGCCGGGCGGAGATCCGTGGCACCCCAGGATAGATTGGGGGCACGTGCCCCCCCAAAACAGGGCTAGCGACGCCCCTTTTAATTAGTGGGTGTTTAGGGTAGAGAACAGATGTAAACACTGCACTTGGGAGGTGATCGGACGTCGGATCTGCGGGCGATCTATTGGTGTGGGTGGTTGATCAGATTGCCCGCAAGGGGCAGGTTAGGGGCTGATTGATGGGTGGCAGTGACAGGGGGTGATTGAGGGGTGATTGATAGGTGATTGACAGGTGATTGACAGGTGATCAGGGGGAATAGATGCATACAGTACACGGGGGGGGGGGTCTGGGGAGAGTCTGAGGGGTGGGGGGGTGATCAGGGGGGGGCAGGGGGGGGATAAAAAAAATAGCATTGACAGATAGTGACAGGTAGTGATTGATGGGTGATTAGGGGGGTGATTGGGTGCAAACAGGGGTCTGGGGGGTGGGCGGGGGGGGTCTGAGGGGTGCTGTGGGCGATCTGGGGCAGGGGGGGGGGAAATCAGTGTGCTTGGGTGCGACATAGGGTGGCTGCAGCCTGCCCTGGTGGTCCCTCGGACATTGGGACCACCAGGGCAGGAGGCAGCCTGTATAATACACTTTGTAAACATTACAAAGTGTATTATACACTTTGTATGCGGCGATCCGGGTGCTAGTAACCCGCCGCCGCTTCCGAACGGCCGGCGGGTTACAGTGCGAGGTGGGCGGAGCCAGTCCCCGGCGGCCGATCGCGTCACGAATGACGCGATCGCGCCGCCCATGCCCGTAAAAGGACCGCCGCCATTTGTCAATACGGCGGTCCTTGCGGGGTCCACTTCCCGGACGCCAATTGTCTATACGGCGGTCGGGAAGTGGTTAACAATACATGTGCTACGTTATGTGTGTTGCACATGCTCAGTCATTTTTTTAAAAAAATGTAACGCATGCGCCGGTTTCGTTCCATCAGTATGCGACGAAACCGGCGCACCAAGAGACACACAACGTAGTACAAAATAACGTCCAATTTTATAACTTACATGTGCTGCCTTGGGGGCACGTTGTGCGACTTTAACGTTGCATCAAACGCAACGTCCCACTGTGAAAGAGGCCTTAAGGCTGTTTTTAAATATGAAAGATAAATTGACATTTATGAACATTTTATTAATAAGCTATGACTTCTATCTAGCTTGACCTGTGGAAACCCGATATTGCAGAGGAAATTTACATTGGGAACGAAGTACATGTCCGTGTACCAGCTACTCATACACAGCAGATGAAAGAAAATCTTTTTCAGCAAAACATTCCATTTAAGTGAGTATGCACTTTCAATTACCAATTAGCTTCTTCTATTAAGTATATTCTGTATACAAAATATTATTTTCTTTATGTTTAAATCAGTATGCCTTCACTCTTAACCTTGGGTTTTTCTATTGTGTTTAGTTGATTTGTGATAATGATTTTTTTTTTTTTTTTAGCTTTTTATACAGATTTTTGCATTCCAGTTTTCCCATGCACATCTATTAAAGAGAGTCTGAAGCGAGAATAAATCTCGCTTCAAACCTCATAGATAGCAGGGGCATGTGTGCCGCTATCGCGCCGCTAAACGGGGGTCCCTTCACCCCCAAATTCCCTCGGTGCAGCGGGGGAGCGCTTCCTGGTTGGGGCAGGGCTAACCGCCGCAGCCCTGCCCCACGCGCGTCTGTCAGAGCGCATCTCCGCCTCTCCCCCGCCCCTCTCAGTCTTCCTTCACTGAGAGGGGCGGGGGAGAGGCGGCGATGCGCCGCTGATAGACGCGACTGGAGGCAGGGCTGCAGCCGTTAGCCCTGCCTCCAGGAACGACCAAGTCTGGGACCAAGTGTTGCGGGGGGGGTTTGGGTTGGGGGTGAAGGAACCCCCGCGATAGCAGCGGTTTAGCAGGGGCTCACATGCCCCTGATAACTATGAGCTCTGAAGCGAGATTTATTCTCACTTCAGAGTCTCTTTAGGTTAATTTAAATTAATTTGTATATAAATATCTTCACACTTGCATATCTATTGACTTGCATTGTATGCAATTTGCATGTCAGGCTGGGTGCACACATAACAGAGCGTGAAAGGGGGGGGGGGGCATTTTTAGTGCATTTATGGCGTTTTTTCTGCACATGCATTTTTCTGGAATTTTGCGCCTCGCACATACAAAATGCATATGTGTTTTGTATGCGTTTTCAATGCATTTTTACATTGCCTTTTATGCAAATCACTAGGAAGACAACAGGAAGCAGAAATACTGCCACACAAAACAAAAAAAAGCATAAAAATGCACGAAAAACGCATACAAAACGGAATACATTGCGCTCCCATTGACTTTCATTATGTGCGGTTTTTATGTGTTTTTGAATATTATGCAACAAAACCAGCATTTTTTAAAATGCACGCAGATAAAACACATATGCGTTTTTCATGCGGCCCATAGACTTCCATTAGCGGCAGAAATGCAGCATTTTCCGCAACACTTGCGTTTCTGCTAAGTGTGCACCTAGCTGTAGGCTGTTTTTTTTCTGAAGAAAAGTCAGATGTGAAAATTCACACAAGAATGCATGGCAAATGTGATAGCATTGACTTGCATTTGATGTGTGATGAACGTTAATTTGCAAAAACGAAAATTGCACACTAATTCTGTCATGTGTGAAATATGCCTTATTTTAAGTAAAGGATATAAAAATTATACACATATAGTAAAGGGTTATGCTGTTTTAGCTGAAAACTTAAATTTTGAAGTAAATATTGAATATACAGCTAATTTTGCTTTCATAAAACAAAAGGTATTTGCAGTAAATTCAGCTTTAAATGAGCAACTGTGGTTTCCCATAATGCATCACTCTCAAATATGCAAATCATCTAAGTGCATTTATGAAGACCAGGGTCTGAGGTGCATTAACGGAAATCGAAAAATGCAAGTGTGGTAGGCGGATTTCCGCCGGAAATCGCGGACATTTCAGCCGAGTTTAACATCGATTTTCTCAAAAACTATAAGGTCTTTTTGAAAACTTTTTTTGCATCTTGTTCACAAGATTCAGTTTCATAAACTCTGTAAATTTGGTGTTTCTAGGACTTATGTGGGCTTTGCTATTAACCGCTAAATTCGGCAGATTTTTACTGTAATGTAAAATGCAGAAAATCTGCATCTGCCTATTTTCTGCATTTTACATTACAGTAAAAATCTGCCGATTTAGCGGTTAATAGCAAAGCCCCGTAAGTCCTAGAAACACCAATTTTTCAGGGTTTTTTAAACTGAATCTTGTGAACAAGATGCAAAAAAGTTTTCAAAAAGACCTTATAGTTTTTGATAAAATCGATGTTAAAGTCGGGTGGAATTTCCATGATTTCCGGCGGAAATTCCGCATTGGAATGCGGAAATTGGTAGCGGAATCGGTAATTGGCAATGACGGAATGCGGATTTACCGCGGAATCGGAAATTGGCATTTCCGACCATCCCTACTCACAGTCAGCAGACACATGGCAGCCAAACAGCTAGCACCTCCTCCTGGAACCCCGTCCTCTTTTGCATAGTTACATAGTTATTTGGGTTGAAAAAAGACATACGTCCATCGAGTTCAACCAGAAAGTAAAGTACAACATCAGCCTGCTCCCTCACATATCCCTGTTTATCCAGAGGAAGGTGAAAAAATCCTTACAAGGCATGGTCCAATTAGCCCCAAAAAGGGAAAAATTCCTTCCTGACTCCAGATGGCAATCAGATAAAATCTCTGGATCAACACCACTGGGCATTACCTAGTAATTATAGCCATGGGTGTCTTTCAACGCTAGGAAAGCATCTAAGCCCCCTTTAAATGCAGATACAGAATTTGCCATAACTACTTCCTGTGGCAACGCATTCCACATCTTAATCACTCTTACTGTAAAGAACCCTTTCCTAAATAAATGGCTAAAACGTTTTTCCTCCATACGCAGTTCATGTCCACTAGTCCTTTGTGAAAACCTAGGGACTAGAGATGTCGCGAACCTCCGATTTTTGGTTCGCGAACTTCCGCGGAAGGTTCGGTTCGCGGAAAAGTTCGCGAACCGCAATAGACTTCAATGGGGAGGCGAACTTTGAAAAATAGAAAAAATTATGCTGGCCACAAAAGTGATGGAAAAGATGTTTCAAGGGGTCTAACACCTGGAGGGGGGCATGGCAGAGTGGGATACATGCCAAAAGTCCCAGGGAAAAATCTGGATGTGACGCAAAGCAGCGTTTTAAGGGCAGAAATCACATTGAATGCTAAATTGCCGGCCTAACGTGCTTTAAAACATCTTGCATGTGTATACATCAATCAGGGAGAGTAATTAGAGTACTGCTTCACACTGACACACCAAACTCACTGTGTAACGCACCGCAAACAGCTGTTTGTGTAGTGACGGCCATGCTGGACTACTGCGCAACATGGCGAGATTGCTCTTCCTCACTCAGTGATGTCAGGTAATGTGTGACTTCCTTCTCAACTTTCCATGGCATTGTTAAAAAGCTTACGTTTTGTTTTTAAATTACATTTTCTACTTGCTGTGTACTTGTTCAGTACCGCTACAATGAGAATCCTGTGGAGGCGGGCAAGTCTGCCATTGTGATCCCGGGTAATGGCCGGAGAATGAGGGGTTTGAATCCGGTGTGGAGCTTGAGTAACGGATACCACTACACATCCAAGGAGGGCAGCGGGCAGGCATGCACGCCCGCCCACCCCGAGGTAGTGACCAAAAATAACAATACAGGAGGAGGACTTTCGAGGCCCTGCTGTGTATTTGAAATGAATGTACTTTAAATCCTTTAACGAGAACCAGTTATGGCGGGCAAAGATGACACCACATTCCTTTCACGAGAATCATATGGAGGCGGGCAAGTCTGCCATTTGTGCCGGGGAATAAGGGATGGAATCCGGTGTGGAGCCTGAGAAACGGCTACCACTACACATCCAAGGAGGGCAGCAGGCAGGCATGCACGCACGCCCGCCCCGAGGTAGTGACCAAAAATAACAATACAGGACTCAGGAGGACCTTTTGCGGCCCTAATTGAAATGAATTAACTTTAAATCCTTTAACGGGAATCCGTTATGGAGGGCTGATGGCGCTACGGTGGCATCAGCAGCTGAGGTTGAAGGGCATGTTGGCTGTCTGGCCATAGCGGGCGATACATGGCGCCAGACACTGCCCCCAGCTGTTTCTGAGGACGAGCTCCCTCTTGTATTGCGTTCCGGAGTTGGAGCTTGATCAACGTCTACCACCACACATCCAGGCAAGGAGGGAGGCAGGCAGGCATGCACGCCCGCCCCGAGGTAGTGACCAAAAATAACAATACAGGACTCAGGAGGACCTTTTGCGGCCCTAATTGAAATGAATTAACTTTAAATCCTTTAACGGGAATCCGTTATGGAGGGCAAGTCTGCCATTGTCACCGCGGGGAATGAAGGTTGGATTCCGGCCCGAAGTGGGAGCCTGCTGAGACCCATGCTGTAGCTGCCCTGACCGTGCTTTGCAGACCAGGCATCTGTGGTCAGATGGACCCTTGAGCCAGCGGAAGACAAACCACGTCGAAAGCATTTGCGAAGAATTTTTTACGGAGGGCAAGTTTTTTGCCCTTTTTTCAATTTTTTGAAAATGATAGATGGTTGTATTTTTAAATTGTTTGAAAGTTTAGATGGTTGTATTTTTAAATTGTTTAAAAGTGTATCCATTCAAGTGCAAGTTATGCACTGACTGCCAGGTATAATGTGCAGTCGCAGATGCAGTGAAAGGTATGCAGTGACTGCAAACAGCCGTTTGTGTAGTGACGGCCGTGCTGGACTGGTGCGCACCATGACGAGTGCAGGTGATGGTGGCTTTTCAGCCCATATGCTCGCCCGGCTGATGTAGCTGAATGACAGAACAGTGACTGTCCAGCTGATCAAATTTGGTCTGACCACAATGAAGCAACGACCTTATTATCTTTTGTGTGCCACCCCCACCCGAGACACTCAAATAGCCGGCGGTCATTGCTTCATTGTGATGCGCAAGCCCCTTCACCGCGGCAAGGTAATGATCACGAAGGGGGATGGGCACATGTACACGCACCACAAAAATTAGTGTAGCGTCGCTGCTACTTAAAAATTCAGGAATCCGCCTAGAGTCCTGGACCCTGTTGGTAGTGGCGGAGAAGGCAGTCAAGCGGCCTGCAGGCAGAGATGCTGTGTGTGGGGACTGACTTAGTCTTCGGTCGTGCAGTAGCCCTCCGTGATCCATTCCTCATTCATTTTGATAAAGGTCAGGTACTGAACACTGTCGTGACTTAGGCGACTTCTCTTCTCAGTAACTATGCCTCCAGCTGCACTGAAGGTCCTTTCTGACAGGACGCTTGCGGCAGGGCAAGAGAGAAGTTGTATGGCAAATTGGGAAAGCTCTGGCCACAGGTCAAGCCTGCACAACCAGTAGTCCAAGGGTTCATCGTCGCTTTTCGCAGAGTCTACATCCACACTCAAGGCCAGGTAGTCGGCTACCTGCCAGTCCAGGCGTTGGTGGAGGGTGGATCCGGAAGGACTATGGCGAGGAGTTGGACTAAAGAACGTCCGCATGTCCGACATCACCCTGAGATCGCTGGAGCATCCTGTTCTTGCCTGCGTGGACTTGGGAGGAGGAGGGTTACTGACAGTGGTACCTTGATTGCGTTGTGCAGCCACATCACCCTTAAACGCATTGTAAAGCATCATCGACAGCTTGTTCTGCAAGTGCTGCATCCTTTCCGCCTTTTGTTGAGTTGCTAAGAGGTCCGCCACTTTGTGCCTGTACCGAGGGTCTAGTAGCGTGGCCACCCAGTACAGGTCATTCGTCTTGAGTTTTTTGATACGGGGGTCCCTCAACAGGCTGGACAACATGAAAGAGGACATCTGCACAAAGCTGGATGCAGACGTACTCTCCATCTCCTCTTGCTCTTCCTCAGTGACGGGGCGCAACTCCTCTTCCTCTCCCCAGCCACGAACAATACCATGGGAACGTGGAGCAGCAGAAGCCCCCTGTGATGGCTGCCGCGGTTGTTCTCCTTCCGCCGCCTCTTCCTCCTCCACAGAAACACCTTCCTCATCATCACCATCATCAGAGTCTGACTCCTCTCCTTCCCCACACGACTCCTCTTCTTCCTCCTCCTCCCCCCTCTGTGCTGCCGCCGGTGTTGTGGAAACATCGGGTTTGTGTGTAAACGGCTCCCACGACTCCTGCTGCCCTAACTCTTCTTGTTCATGCTCCTCCACAGCTGTATCCACCACTCTACGCACGACACGCTCCAGGAAGTAGGCGTAGGGGATCAAGTCGCTGATGGTGCCCTCATCGCGACTCACCAGTTTGATCACCTCCCCAAAGGGCTCCATGACCCTGCATGCATTTCGCATGAGGGTCCAGTTGTTGGGCCACAACATCCCCATCCTCCCAGATTGTGTCCTTGTACTGTAATGATACAGGTACTAGGCGACGGTTTCTCCTGGTCTAGCAGGCGAGAGAACATCAGCAGGGTGGAATTCCAGCGAGTTGGGCTATCGCAAATCAGGCGTCTCACCGGCAAGTTGTTTCTACGCTGAATGTCCGCAAAGCGTGCCATGGCCTTGTAAGAGCGCCTGAAATGCCCACACAACTTCCTGGCCTGCTTCAGGACGTCCTCTAAGCCTGGGTACTTGGACACAAATCTTTGCACGACCAGATTAAGCACATGTGCCATGCAGGGTATGTGTGTCAGCTTTCCCAAATTCAATGCAGCAATGAGATTGCTGCCGTTGTCACACACCACGTTGCCGATCTCAAGCTTGTGCGGGGTCAGCCATTGCTCCACCTGTTTGTTAAGAGCAGCCAGGAGAGCTGCTCCAGTGTGACTCTCCGCTTTCAGGCAAGACATGTCTAACACTGCATGACACCGTCGCACCTGGCATGCAGCATAGGCCCTGGGGTGCTGGGGCTGTGTAGCTGGAGAGGTGATGGCGGCACCAGCCAAGGAGGAGGAGGAGGAGGAGGATGATGACAGCGAAGCGGTGATAGCAGGTGGAGAGGAGGTGGCTGGAGGCCTGCCTGCAAGCCGTGGAGGTGTGACAAGTCGGTCCTCTGCGCAGCCACGTACTCCCTGCTTGCTGCCATCGGTCACCAGGTTGACCCAATGGGCTGTGTATGTAATGTAGTGGCCTTGCCCGTGCTTGGCAGACTAGGCATCCGTGGTCAGGTGGACCCTTGACCCAACGCTGTGTGCCAGAGATGACACCACTTGCCTCTCAACTGCACGGTACAGTTTGGGTATGGCCTTTTGTGAAAAATAATTGCGGCCTGGTATCTTCCACTGCGTTGTACCAATGGCCACAAACTTACGGAAAGCCTCCGACTCCACCAGCTTGTATGGTAATAGCTGGCGAGCTAATAGTTCCGCCACGCCAGCTGTCAGACGCCGGGCAAGAGGGTGACTGGCAGACATTTGCTTCTTCCGCTCAAATACTTCCTTCACGGACAGCTGGGTACTGCTGTGGGCAAAGAAGAAGGAACCGCTGAAGGGAAGAGGCGGTGTGGAGGAGGGTGGCTGTGAAGGTGCAAGGGAGAAAGTGGATGAAGACGATGCACCTGAAGGAGGAAGAGGAGAAGGAGGGTGGCTTGTCTTTTGAGGGGTGCTGCTTTTCCTCAGGTGTTCTTGCCATAGCTGTTTGTGCCTTCTCTCCAGGTGCCTTCGTAAGGCACTTGTCCCTACGTGAGAGTTGGCCGTTCCACGGCTCAATTTTTGCTGGCAGAGACAACAGATGGCTTTGCTCCGATCTGAGACACACACGTGAAAAAATTTCCAAACTGCTGAACCCCCCTGGGGTGATGGCGCTACGGTGGCATCAGCAGTTGACGTTGAAGGGCATGTTGGCTGGCTGGCCATAGCTGGTGATACATGGCGCCGGACACTGCCCCCAGCTGTTTCTGAGGACGAGCTCCCTCTGCTTCTATCATGGAGTCGTCTCCTCCTACTCCTCTCTGACTCCTCCTCTGAACTGTCCCCCTGGTCATCTCCTCTACCGGGAACATATGTGGTATCCGTATAATCGTCATCATAATCCTCCTGGCCAGCTGCGCTTTCCTCAGACACCTCCTCAAGTGCACCAACTTCAGGTGGTCCACCATCATCCCCATCCACACACGTTACGTCCATACTATCGCCACCTAACTCAGACGTATGAGGTGGTGTACCTGCGCCTTCTTGTTGTTGTTGCAGTAGTGGCTGGGAATCAGTGATTTCACCACCACCACCAAATAACTCCTGCGAAGTGTCAAATGCAGCGGATGTGGTGCTTGTTGTAGCGCTGGTGGCTGCGGGAGATGAGGTGTTCTGTGTTAAATACTCACTCACCTCCTCAGGATTTTGATTTAAATGTTTTTTGCCATGATGGCATGTGCCTTCTTCTGAGCACTGTATTTTGGGGCAGGTCCGCACGAAATCACAGCAACACCACCTCGCACAGCCACAGACCTGCCGGTGCCTGGTGGCCTTCCTCTGGGTCTGCCTCTACCTCTTCCTCTACCCGGTTTGTCCATTTTGTCCATCTCGGGGGTATGCTAGCTATATGCAGTGAGGTGGGTTCTCACTCAACACAACAGGTAGTTAGATGCAGTGAGGTGGCCAGGTGGGTTCACACTCAACACAACAGGTAATTAAATGCAGTGAGCTGGGTTCACTCAACACAACGCTAGGTATATGCAGTGATGAGGTGTCTTAAGTAAACACAACAGGTACTGGGTAGTTAGATGCAGTGAGCTGGGTTCACTGAACAGTAAAGGTACTTAAGATGCAGTGAGGTGGGTTCTCACTCAACTAAACAGGTAGTTAGATGCAGAGAGGTGGCCAGGTGGGTTCTCACTCAACACAACAGGTAGTTAGATGCAGTGAGCTGGGTTCACTCAACAGTAAAGGTACTTAAGATGCAGTGAGGTGGGTTCTCACTCAACACAACAGGTAGTTAGATGCAGTGAGGTGGCCAGGTGGGTTCACACTCAACACAACAGGTAGTTAGATGCAGTGAGCTGGGTTCACTCAACACAATGCTAGGTATATGCAGCGATGAGGTGGGTTAAGTAAACACAACAGGTACTGGGGTATATGCAGTACTGGGTAGTACAATGTGCAACTCCCTGTCACACACACAGGTTGTCACTGAATGTGCTGGGCTGCTGGCAGTGGCACACACAATATCAATTAGCAAGGCTGTGCATGCAACAAAAGTGTCAGTTTGACACACAGAAAACAAAAATGTACAGGATGAACTCTGAAAAGAGCTGTTGCTGGGTGCTTTAAAAGCAATAATAATCAGTCAGGAGCAAGCAAAGCAGCCTAGAACCTAACTAATCTGTCCCTAGGAGAAAAAGTCTGCAGCAGCTGTCCCTTTCCTCTCTCTAGCAGGCACATGAGTGAGGCTAATGGCCGCCGGACCCTGCCTTATATAAGGGGGGGTGGGGCTCCAGGGCTTAGTGTAGCCTGAATGGCTACAATGTGCCTGCTGACTGTGATGCAGAGGGTCAAAGTTGACCCTCATAGTGCATTATGGGGCGAATCGAACTTCCGCAAAAGTTCGCCTGGTGCAGGCGAACGCGAACCCCCTAAGTTCGCCTGGAACCGTTCGCTACATCTCTACTAGGGACAAAAAGCTCATCCGCCAAGCTTTTATGCGGATGTATTTATACATGTACGTACGTGTATTTGTACATATGTATTATACATGATGTATTTATACATGTCAATTAGATCCCCTCTAAGGTGTCTTTTCTCCAGACTAAATAAATCCAGTTTATATAACCTTTCTTGGTAAGTTAGATCTTCTATCCCTCATACCAATTTTGTTGCTCGTCTCTGCACCTGCTATAAAACTGCAATATCTTTCCTGTAATGTGGTGCCCAGAACTGAATTCCATATTCCAGATGTGGCCTTACTAGAGAGTTAAACGGGGCAATATTATGCTAAAGCTACTAAAATTTTGGGATGCAGCGGCTTGGCATTGAATACGATCATTTAACTTGTTGTGGATGAGTACTCCTAAGTCCGTCTCCAAGTTTGATGTCACCATCTGTATCCCATTTTTTTTGTATGGTGCTAGACCATTAGTATGACCAAAATGCATGACGTTACATTTTCAGCATTGAATTTCATCTGCTATTTACGTGCCCATATAGCCATCCTATCCAGATCCTGTTGCAATATGTCACTATCTTCCTGTGAGTTGATGATTCTGCACAATTTTGTATCATCTGCAAAATAGCAACATTGCTTTCTACTGCATCTAGATCATTAATAAATAAATTGAATAGTACTGGACTCAGTACTGACCCCTGTGGAACCCCACTGCAAACAGTCAGCCACTTTGAATAAGATCCTTTGACCACAACTCTTTGTTTTCTGTCCATTAGCCAATTCCCTATCCATGCACACAGACTCTTTCTCACAAAGGCGGCCTTAGAGTACGCGGAGCCTGGGGTGAGTATGTTATGCGGAGCCTAGAGCCATAAGTGTAGGCCATATACCGCACCACCACACTCATGGGCTTGTCCATCGCTAATGCTGTATGCCTTATAATTATTTAAAAATGTGTTGAAAAAAGTTTGCGAACCAGCAAACATCGCAAACCACAATAGACTTCAATGGGCAGGCGAACTTGGAAAAACTACAAACACTGTTTCTGGCTACAAAAGTGATGAAAAAGATGTTTCAAGGGGTCTAACACCTGGAGGGGGGCATGGCGGAGTGGGATACACGCCAAAATTACGGATTTGATATAATTATATTTGATATAATCCCTAAAAGGCAGAAATCACATTGCATTTCTAAATTGGAGGCATAAAGTGCTTGAAAAACATCTTGCATTTGTGTATACACGGATCAGGTAGTGAAAGTAGTGTACTGCTTCACATTGACGGACCGAACTCACTGTGTAATGCACCGCAAACAGATGGCCGTGCTGGTGTGCACGTTGGCGAGAGTGCAGGTGATGGTGGCTTTCCAGCCCATATGGTCGAGCTGAGGTATAGGTCATTGCTTCATTGTGATACGCAAGCCCCTTCACCGTGGCAAGGTAACGATCACGAACAGGAATTGACACAAGTACATGCCTTTTATTTTGTTGTTGCAGCCGCAGTGCAGCCAGAAAAATTAGGCAGGCATGTACACGCACCAGAAAAATTATTATATAAATTCAGGAAACCACCTGGAGTCCTGGACCCTGTTGGTGGTGCCGGGCCGGCAGTCACACTGCCGGCAGGCAGAGATGCTGTGTGTAGGGACTGACTTAGTCTTCGGGCAGGCAGTAGCCCTCTGGGATCCATGCCTCATTCATTTTGATAAAGGTGAGGTACTGAACACCTTTTTGACCTAGGCGACTTCTCTTCTCACTGACAATGCCTCCAGCTGTGCTGAAGGTCCTTTCTAACAGGATGCTTGAGGCAGGGCAAGCCAGAAGTTGGATTGCAAATTGTGACGGCTCTGGCCACAGGTCAACCCTGCGTACCCAGTAGTCCATCGCTGCTCAGTGTCTATATCCGCACTTAAGGCCAGGTAGTCGGCTACCTGCTGGACGAGGCGTTGGTGGAGGGTGGATCCGGAAAGGCTAAGGTGAGGCGTTGGACTAAAAAATATCCGCATGTCTGACATCACCAGGAGATTGCTAGAGCATCCTGTTCTTGCCAGCATGAACGTGGGAGGAGGAGAAAGATTACTGGCAGTGGCACCTTTATTCTGTTGTGCTGTGACATCACCCTTAAACGCACTGTAAAGCATACTTGCCAGCTTGTTGTGCAAGTGCTGCATCCTTTCTGCCTTCTGGTAATTTGGTAACATCTCCGCCACTTTGTGCTTATAAGTAGCATTGCCACCCAGTACAGGTCATTCCCTTTGAGTTTTTTTATACGGGGGTCCCTCAACAGGCTTGACAGCATGAAAGACTCCATCTGCACAAAGTCAGATACTAGCCATCTTGTCTTGCTCTTCCTCAGTGACGTCAGGTAAGTTCTCCTCCTCCCCCCAGCCACGAACAATACCACGGGAAAGGTGAGCAGCACAAGCCCCCTGCGATGCCTGCTGTGGTTATTCTTCCACTTCCTCCTCAAAGCCACCTTCCTCCTCTGACTCCTCTTCCCCAGACGACTCCTCCTCCCCCCTCCTCTGTGATGCCGCAGGTGTTGATGATGCCGCAGGTGATGTTTCCAACAACTCTTCCTCCTCTTCCTGTTCATGCTCCTCTACAGCTTGATCCACCACTCTATGCACGCCATGCTCCAGGAAGAAAGCATATGGGATCAAGTCACTGATGGCGCCTTCACTGCGACTCACCAGATTTGTCATCTCCTCAAACGGATGCATGAGCCTGCAGGCATTACACATGAGTGTCCAGTACTTCAGCCAGAAAATGCCCATCTCCCCAGAGCATGACCTTTCAATGTAGCTTTACAGATACTCCTTGGCAGCTTTCTCCTGATGTAGCAGGCACTCAAACATGAGAAGCGTTGAATTCCAGCGAGTCGAGCTATCACAAATCAAGCGCCTCACTGACAAGTTGTTTCTCCGCTGAATATCGGCCAAACACGCCATGGCCATGTAGAAACACCTGAAATGCCCACACACCTTCCTGGACTGCTTCAGGACCTCCTGTGAGCCTGGGTACATACACACAAATCTTTGGATTATAGGATTCAGCACATGTGCCATGCAGGGTACATGTGTCAACTTTTCCAAACTCAAAGCCGACAAGAGATTACTGCCGTTGTCACACACCACGTTGCCAATCTCCACTTGGTGCGGGGTCAGCCACTGATCCACCTGTTTGTTCAGAGCAGCCAGGAGAGCTGCTCCAGTGTGACTCTCGGCTTTGAGGCAAGACATGTCCAAGATGGCGCGACACCGTCGTACCTGGCATGCAGCATAGGACCTGGGGAGCTGGGGGTGTGTAGTTGGAGAGGAGATTGCAGCACCAGTAGAGTTCTTCTTTGTCTTCTTCTTCTCCTTCTTCATCATCATCTGGTTCTTCTTCTTCATCAACTGGTTCTTCTTCCTCTTCTTCATCATCTGGTTCTTCTTCTTCTTCTATCATCTGGTTCTTCGTCTTCTACATCTTCATCATCATCATCTTCTTCTTCTTCCTCTTCTGGTTCTTCTTCTTCTTCTTCTTCTTCTTTGTCTTATTCACCTGGTTCTTCTTCTTCTTTTTCTTCTTCTTCTGTTTCTTCTTCTTCTTCACCTGGTTCTTCTTCTTTTTCTTCACCTGATTCTCCTTCTTCTTCTTCTTCTTCTTCTTTCTCTTCACCTGGTTCTTCTTCTTCTTTTTCTTCACCTGGTCCTTCTTCTTTTTCTTCACCTGGTTCTTCTTCTTTTTCTTCACCTGGTTCTTCTTCTTTTTCTTCACCTGGTTCTTCTTCTTTTTCTTCACCTGGTTCTTCTTCTTTTTCTTCACCTGGTTCTTCGTCTTCTTCTTATTTTTCTTCACCTGCTTCTTCGTCGTCTTCTTCTTCTTCTTTTTCTTCACCTGCTTCTTCTTCTTCTTCTTTTTCTTCAGCTGGTGCTTCTTCTTCTTTTTCTTCACCTGGTTCTTCTTCTTCTTTTCCCCCGTCTTCTTCTTTTTCTTCTCCGTCTTCTTCTTTTTCTTCTCCTGGTTCTTCTTCTTCTTCTTTTTCTTCTCCTGGTTCTTCTTCTTCACCACCACCACCATCCTTCTTTTTATTTTAATTTTTTTTTGGTTCATATTCTTCCTCTTGTACCCAACTTAATGTTTTTTCCCTTACAGAACTCAACTATTGCAAAATTCTGTATTCAACACCAGCATAGCTAAATTTGTGGTGTAATAGCTAGTGGCTCATGGCAGCAGCGCATAATTCTGTGTACCCTGGCTTTGGGAACACAGACAGCAGGGGGTAAAATACAGCAGCAGCAGCAGGAGGAGGAGGAGTGACGTGTGGCAGTAGGCAATGTAACGGGGCCATGGTACCTAGCGTTGGTACCACGGCTGTAAATAAACACCAACAATGCACAACTGGGACAGCAGTTTTCAACCCAGACACCTCAGAATTTTTTTTTTTACAACACTATATAGCTATTGTAGTATCGTAATAGCTAGTGGCGCATGGCAGCAGTGCATAGTTCTGTGGATCCTGGAGGTGGGAACACAGACAGCAGGATGTTAAATACAGCAGCAGGAGGAGGAGTGACGTGTGGCAGCAGGCATGTCACGGGCCATGATACCTAGCATTGGTACCACAGCACCTAAAGAAAAACCAGGCCAAAGTACCAGGGGACTGAAGGTTAATGTTGTCAAACAATAATTCCCAGGCACCTCATGTCCTCCTGTCGCCGACAACAGGGGCCTGGAATGTGCCTTCAATCCAGGCCTAGTTAATCAGAAAAAATCAGAAAATCAGAAAACTTTATTTCGCCAATCATGACTGGGTCATGCCCGGAATTAATTTTGGCACAATACATCTGGCTTAGAGAGAGACAAAGATAGAGACATAGATAGATAGCAGCGAGCCGTAGAGGCATCGATTAGCGTGAGTTAGCATTTCATTTCATTGCAATTCCACTGCACATTGCATTGCTCCATGCAATTGTATTTCACTATACGTAGTATTGCATTTGCCTATACATCCTTAAAGCATCACAGTCCCTAGTGTGACACCACGATGGTTAGTCTGGTGGGTTGGTTGGTGCGGTTGAACGTTCCGCCATGGCACAGACCGCCCCGCAGCTCGTCCGGGCTTGCATTGATGGTAGTATGTGAAGGGAGTTGAGGAGGTTGACCGCCGAGGGGAAGAACGAGTTCCTGTGTCTCGTGGTCTTTGTGGAGATGGCATGAAGCCTCCGGCCCAGTGGCAGCAGGCTGAAGTAGCGGTGGCCTGGGTGAGAAGGATCAATGGCAATCCTCAGAGCCCTGGACTTCAGTCTGTTGTTGTGTAGCAGGGCAAGAGAGGGGAGGGGGCACCCAACGATCCTCTCCGCTGACCTAATGACCCTCTGAAGTTTGTCCTTGTCATTTGCGGTGGCCCCAGCATACCAGACCAAGATGGAGGAGCAGAGGATTGACTCAATGGTGGCGGTGTAGAAGCTGGTTAGGATTTTTTGAGTCATGCCAAACTTTCTCAGCTGGCGGAGGAAGAAGAGTCTTTGCTGGGTTTTCCGTTGGGTGGCAGTGATGTTGGGCTTTAGAGCTGAGATCACTGGAAATTATAGTACCCAGAAGCCGGGCACATGGCACCCTGGCTACCTCGGTGCCATCAATATAAATAGGGGGCGGAGGGGGGGCAGACTTCCTGAAGTCAATGATTAGCTCAACAGTTTTTGCAGTGTTAAGCACCAGCCTGTTCTCCTTGCTCCAGTTGCAAATTCTCTCCACCTGTTGGCAGTACTCTTGGACGTTATCCCTGGTGACAAGGCGGTGGTGTCGTCGGCGAACATGATGACCTTTACGGAGTCTGCCTCTGATCTGCAGTGGTTTGTGTAGAGGGAGAACAGCAGTGGTGACAGGATGCAGCCTTGGGGAGCACCTGTGTTCATGATCGTTGCTTGTGAGTGGATATCACCCAGTTTGACGACTTGGGATCTGTTGGTGAGAAAGTCTGTGATCCACAGTAGTAGGCTTGGGTGGACTCCGAGTGCAGCAAGGTCCCATTGCAGAATGCGTGGGCAGATGGTATTGAAGGCCGAACTGAAGTCCAGGAGAAGTGTTCTAGCATACGTGTCCGGCCTGTCCAGGTGGTCGTTGGTGAGCTCCAAGCAGATATTGATCGCATCATCAGTGGACCTGTTTTCCCTGTAGGCAAACTGGTAGGGGTCTAGGACGGGTGAAGTGGAGAGCTTGAGGTAGGCTAGGACTGCCCGCTCCATGGTTTTCATGATTACGGACGTCAGGGCTACGGGTCTAAAGTTGTTGAGATCGGAGACCCCTTGTTTCTTAGGGACAGGTATGATGGTAGACCTCTTAAAGCAAGTGGGGACCTTGCCTTCCTCCAAGGACTTGGTGAAGATGGCGAAGAAGATGGGAGCAAGTTGCCGACAGGCAGGCTGGAGACACTCCGTCGGGGCTGGAGGCTTTCCTGGTATTAAGTGTTGATAAGAGGCGCAGGACCTCGGCTTCACTCACCACCGAGGGAGAGGTGCCGGGTTTCTCTCCGGTACTCCCTGGTTCTCTTGAGGTAATCTTGAGGAATGTAAGTCTGACTTTGCTGCCTTCGGTGGTTTATTCACAGATGAAGGAAAATTATCAGTACAACTATCTGCTTGCTGATTATTTTTGCAAGCAGTTGAAGGAATAGCTGATTGACAAGCTGCCAGGAGCTCATTTAAAGGGTAAGGCAAATTAGTTTTGCGCAGCCAGTTATGGATCACAAACGCTAAAAATTCCAGCGGTCACTCTTTTAAATTGGCATGATCCAGGACATCATAAGCCCACTGAAACAATTTCCCCTTAAACAAGATATAAACTAGCTGGGGTGCTGTGAGAATCCGCTCAGCTACCTGCGCAGGCAGGCAGCCTTTTGACCATTGTTTAGGTTTGCTTGCTGCAGGACTCTGGAAAGGAGACCTTCTGTCAGTTGTGCAGCTTGTGTTGCTGAGGGATTTGCATACATTAGTCATGCAAATCCCTTACCTGCCTTCTTTTGATGACTGGCACTATAAAAGCATTCTGCTCCCAGAATGCTTTGCTGGACATTTCCCTTCCATGGTCTGTTCCTGATGGACACTGCTGGAGTGTCAGCCATTCTCGTTTGTTAAAGTTATCTTAGTGTAATTCGTGGGGATGCACTAGGCAGTTCCCTAGTGCAGTTAGGAGTGCATTATCTGTTTTGCCTGTTCCGTCTGTCTTTTGTTTGGATCGCACAAGCCCTAGTGTTAGCGGCTGTGGATCCTTCTGATTGAGTCTGGAGTGTAGGTTGGAACAGCGGTTGTTTCTGCCTACCTCATCTGTTCTGTCTGCCGTGTGTTTGGATCCTTCTGTTCTGTCTCCTGGGATCACAGCTAGCCACTTTTCGCTAGCGCTGGGGATCCTTCTGTTCTGTCTCCTGGGATCGCGCTAGCTACTTTTCGCTAGTGCTGGGGATCCTTCTGTTCTGTCTCCTGGGATCGCGCTAGCTACTTTTCGCTAGTGCTGGGGATCCTTCTGTTCTGTCTTCTGGGATCGCGCTAGCTACTTTTCGCTAGCGCTGGGGATCCTTCTGTTCTGTCTTCTGGGATCGCGCTAGCCACTTTTCGCTAGCGCTGGGGATCTTTCTGTTCTGCTACTCTGTACCTGGATCGCGCTAGCCACTTTCCGCTAGTGCTGTGGATCCTATCTCTCGCTTGTCCCTGTTTTCGTGTGTCTGTCTTGTCTGATTCGAAACGGTTGCTGTAGGCTCGGTGAGGTAACCGTTAAGCAAGCGCTCGCGTTCTCTGTTTCGTGTTTGTCTGTCTTTGGTTGGTTAGGCGTGCTTGTCTCTGTTGTGCGTAACACGCGGAGACCGCGCACGAACGCGTGCACTGTTGCGAATGAGTGCGGTGTTTGCGTTCAGCTAGCGTTTGTTATTTTCTTTATCTTTCTCTTTGTATGATTTGCTGTGCCTTTGCTACCCTTGTGCTCTGTCCTGCTCAGTCTTGTGTCGCTATTGGCAATCGCCATTCTTGCGATTGCGTTTCCTACTTTGTTTCCGCCGTTGTGTGTTCGCCGTCGCTGGGTGGCGACTAATTTGGTGGGCACACATTGGTTCTGTCCTTTTGCTCTGTTCCCTGTGGGCTATCCAGCCCTGCCTGATTGTACCTTGTCCCGGATCTGTACAATTCCCATTTGGCATCTGTGGCTGTGCAGCGGCTGTGTTCGCCTGCACTCCACAGCGCCATCTGCCGGTGGGAATTGCCCTCTGCGGGTGCATAGCACCTAGCCTGGGTGTCCGCAATAATACGCTTGTGGAGGAAATCCGCCGCGTCAGCGCACGTCTGGTGCGCTGACCACGGAGACGATTCCACAATCGTTACAGAATGTCCAGCCAAAATTCCCAGGGCAGAGGGAACCTTTGATTTGTTTCAGATGTCATTGCCTGAGGCAAAGGCATATGTGGATCCTATTATAGGTAGGATCGCACACTACATTAAAGCAGTTAAAGTCTGTCCTCGTTCCTGACCCCAACCCATATGGAGATTACCTAGATACTGGGTTGTTTGAACCGCCATTTGCCTCATGGGAGATTGGGGCCTTGTTGGAAGAGTTTAATTTCGATTGGAAAGCCTTTTGCGATTTTTATATCGCAAAGAGCGCGGATGACCTGAATGATTGTCTCGACTCTATGTACCTTTTGATCGATTCTGATGAATGTGATGAGTGTGATGTGGATCTAGTGATTTATGTGTGGCAGACTATTTTGGACGAATTGCACACACACCAACCAATTATTTCCAATAAAGAGACACCATTGTCACATGATTATTCCTGTCTTTCTGGGGTAAAGCAAGTGAGTTTGGACACTGTGCGACCTGAAATGAATGGGTGTGCCTCGACTGTGGACACCTGCGTGAATTCTGATGGAGTTTCTCCCGTTTGTTTAGAGGTTAAATCTGTGCGATCTGATGCTTGTTTCTCAGATGTTCCTGTCGATTGTGATCGGCGTGAGTGTGTCAGTTTTGTCAATGATTTGTGGGATCCCTTGTCGTGTAAAAACAGATCTTCTTCTCTCAGTACTACTTTAAGATCCTCCATCTATGATCTTGCTATGGGGAAAATTCCCAAACTATGCAGTTTCAAGAGTAAAATTAATATGATTCCTCATGTTGTTGTCACAACTTCCCCTAACATTGTTCAGTATGATGGCTCAGACCTAGTCAGGTGTGAATGGGAGCCCCCGTTCCAGAAAAAACAGCTCGAAGCGTTGTCGTATGAATTGGAGAACGATTCAGAGTCGTTTTGTGAGTACTACATTGCCAGAAGTGAATCTGTCTTGAGAGCATGTATAAGTTATGCATCCGCCTTAAGAGAAAAAAAGGGGTGTGAATTTGACTTTGTGAGTCCGCTGATTTGTATGTGGAAAATGATTCTGAATGAATTACGTGTACGTCATTCAGGTGACGTTTGTAAAGGTACATTGTCAGCTGGCGTTTCTGAGATCCAGCAATCCAGCCTGGAGACCTCAGAATCCCTGTCTTTGGAGTGTTCGGTTTCGCAACCTAAAGCGATTGTGGATTCGCAAATTTTGCGTTCTGTCTCCTCGGATTCGACATCGTTAGCCGAGTCTAAGGGTGAGACAGCACTTTGGTTTTGTGAACCTGATACTGAAGCACCTTTGCTCTGTCCAGAGAAGATGTCTCTGAGCCTGCCCTGTATCATGAATAAAGACATTATGTCCACTCGCATTGACATTTGCGAGTCTGATTCTGAAGTAAGTACTGACTCTCCACCCAGTAATCTGGATGAGTCAATATTACCTTGTTTAAAATCTCCTGCAGTGTCCCTAGAGGCTCGTCTAGGTATTGCAACCATTGTTACCTGTTTCTCTGCTATTTTGGAATTGCAGTCTGGTTTGACTGCTATGGAGGAATTTCCCTGCAGTGAAACGAAACTCGGAAGGCCAGAGTTAGTTTCACTAGATATTTCTGTGTATCCTTGTCCTGATGATGAAATTCAGTCTCAGTTTATGGTGGAACCTTCCCTGGGACATCTGCCCGGTTCACAAAATAAAGTTCAAGCTTTGCCCTGTAACATGGATAGTTCAGAATCCTTCTTAGGAAACTTGAAAAAGGATGTTCCTGAGGTCCTGTCTGACCTCCTGGAGATCTCCGAGTTCCTCCCAAAGGGTGCAGAACTTGTAGGAGACGTCTCCTGCCCCCCAAGTCCTTCTGAGGTGTTGCCCACTTCAGTAGGCATTGCTGCCTTGCTAGCTACCTTTTCAGCTCTGGTAGAGCTTCAGTCATGTGTAGTCAATGATGAATTTCTGTCAGATATCATTACAGTCATTGAGATTTTTAAGCCTGAGACCGAGTTTTCTTTTGAAAGACCAGTACCTGTGACCTCTACTCGTGACGATTTTCTGCCCAGTCCTGGTTTTGGTCTTGTCGTGCCGGACTCTGAGGTTGGCAGTTCCCCGACATGTCCTGAGGTTTCTCCTGTGCTGGTGTACCCCAGTGTGCTCTGTGACCCAGAAAGTCCAAGTGTGCCTCGGTTACCAGCGTACTCAGATGCTTCCTCGGTGGAGACATGTTCTGATTTAGCCTGCCTGCTTGCATGCCCAAAAGTGGTCCCTGAAAGTCCTGATCTTGATGGGTGTCCTGCTAATTCTGAATCTGGAACTGTCATAGGTTCCATGGGGGTGCTTGGTAGCTCTCCATGTGAGCCTGGTGAGCGTTCTGGCTTCTTGGAATCTCTGCGGAGCTTCAAGGCGTTCTGGGAGATTCCGAGAGAAGTTTTGCTTGGTACCCTGAATACGATCAACAGTGGCTTTTGTTTTGAACGAGACACTTCGAACAGGTTTTGTGGCAGATTTGGTATTTTCGGACGCTCCTTGGAAGGTGGTGGGTATTGTCTGGAGGGTGTCGATGGCTTCTTCTCTGGTATCCACAGTCCTGATGGGTGTTACACTGAGACTTGTAGTGCTGACGGGCATGTTTCGGTGGCTTCTGTTTCCGATGAGGTCGGTTTCGGGTGGACTGACTCTGGAATTGGACCTTGTCGGGCTGGCCCGACCTTCATGAGTCTTCTGTTAAAGTGGTTTGGAGATATCAGTTTTGAGGGTCGTCTGGAATTCGACCCTAGGAGGGGGGTACTGTGAGAATCCGCTCAGCTGCCTGAGCAGGCAGGCAGCCTTTTGACCATTGTTTAGGTTTGCTTGCTGCAGGACTCTGGAAAGGAGACCTTCTGTCAGTTGTGCAGCTTGTGTTGCTGAGGGATTTGCATACATTAGTCATGCAAATCCCTTACCTGCCTTCTTTTGATGACTGGCACTATAAAAGCATTCTGCTCCCAGAATGCTTTGCTGGACATTTCCCTTCCCTGAGTCCGACAGGAGAAAAGCGCTATACAAAAAAAAGGTATTATTATTATTATTATTATTCCATTGTCTGTTCCTGATGGACACTGCTGGAGTGTCAGCCATTCTCGTTTGTTGAAGTTATCTTAGTGTAATTCGTGGGGATGCACTAGGCAGTTCCCTAGTGCAGTTAGGATTGCATTATCTGTTTTGCCTGTTCCGTCTGTCTTTTGTTTGGATCGCACAAGCCCTAGCGTTAGCGGCTGTGGATCCTTCTGATTGAGTCTGGAGTGTAGGTTGGAACAGCGGTTGTTTCTGCCTACCTCATCTGTTCTGTCTGCCGTGTGTTTGGATCCTTCTGTTCTGTCTCCTGGGATCGCGCTAGCTACTTTTCGCTAGCGCTGGGGATCCTTCTGTTCTGTCTCCTGGGATCGCGCTAGCTACTTTTCGCTAGCGCTGGGGATCCTTCTGTTCTGTCTTCTGGGATCGCGCTAGCTACTTTTCGCTAGCGCTGGGGATCCTTCTGTTCTGTCTTCTGGGATCGCGCTAGCCACTTTTCGCTAGCGCTGGGGATCCTTCTGTTCTGCTACTCTGTACCTGGATCACACTAGCCACTTTCCGCTAGTGCTGTGGATCCTATCTCTCGCTTGTCCCTGTTTTCGTGTGTCTGTCTTGTCTGATTCGAAACGCTTGCTGTAGGCTCGGTGAGGTAACCGTTAAGCAAGGGCTCGCGTTCTCTGTTTCGTGTTTGTCTGTCTTTGGTTAGTTAGGCGTGCTTGTCTCTGTTGTGCGTAACACGCGGAGACCGCGCACGAACGCGTGCACTGTTGCGAATGAGTGCGGTGTTCGCGTTCAGCTAGCGTTTGTTATTTTCTTTATCTTTCTCTTTGTATGATTTGCTGTGCCTTTGCTACCCTTGTGCTCTGTCCTGCTCAGTCTTGTGTCGCTATTGGCAATCGCCATTCTTGCGATTGCGTTTCCTACTTTGTTTCCGCCGTTGTGTGTTCGCCGTCGCTGGGTGGTGACTAATTTGGTGGGCACACATTGGTTCTGTCCTTTTGCTCTGTTCCCTGTGGGCTATCCAGCCCTGCCTGATTGTACCTTGTCCGGGATCTGTACAATTCCCAATTGGCATCTGTGGCTGTGCAGCGGCTGTGTTCGCCTGCACTCCACAGCGCCATCTGCCGGTGGGAATTGCCCTCTGCGGGTGCATAGCACCTAGCCTGGGTGTCCGCAATAATACGCTTGTGGAGGAAATCCGCCGCGTCAGCGCACGTCTGGTGCGCTGACCACGGAGACGATTCCACAATCGTTACAGGTGCCCACATTGAAACAGGAGTAGCTTGGAGCTCGGGATTGGCCAGAAACCTGGTACATTCAGAAAAAAACTCATTTTCTGTTTCAGAGTTAAGTTTCTCAAATCTCTTAAAGGAACAGGAACCATAACAAACAGTGTCATATTTACTGAAGGTCTCTCCCACAATGGGGATTTGTAATGGGGCTATCATAATGTTACGCTTGGTGGTATATCCTCCACGGCAGCCTCGGACTGACCCACCGAACTACCGACGATCTGCTCGGTGGGCCCCGCCTCCACATCTCCAGTGGGCCCTGCCTCCAGCCTGGGGTGAACAAATCCCTGCCTGCAGCACAAAGATTCTCCTCTCAGCGTTTGGATCAGTCACGCTGAGAGGATGCTGCAGGCTCAGGCTGGGCTGTGTGTGTCATGTAGCTCCGCCCCCATGTGATGCTGGGCTGGGGCGGCAAGGTTCAAAGGCTCCAGCCCTGCGTGATCATCATGTGAACAAGTAGAAGCAGCATGTCAAACTCTGGCCCAGCTCTGCAGTGCATTCAGATTTGGCCCCAGGAGGTTTCCACAGTTTGTACTATATGGCCGCATGTTTCAGTGCGACTGCTGCCCTCTTCTCCTAAATGTGAGTACATGCTATCTTGCCCTTTGCATCATCTCCCATGCTAAAAGTGATAGCTCAGCTGACGGCCACAATGCAGATAGTACAAAAGAAGCTGCTCAGCGTTAAATTGCGGTGACATGTGACATCTTGTGGGGTCTGGTCTAGATAACATCTTGGTGAGCCTCTCTCCTTCACTCCTGCTTGGTGCACGGCTCTCATTACTGGCCAGACTTTCTGCATTCACTTTCAGCTTTCCTTCTTATCACACTTCACGCTGACTGAACACTGCAGGGCACCCTTTCCTTACTGGATGGAATCTCACTTCTACTTTACATTCTTGTGTGAGTACTGTTTCCTATCTTAACCTCTTGCTGGGTTTTTCTACTGCAAGTCTCTGCACTATACAGTACAGTTTCTGCTATTTGCAGCTGGCTGCATTTTGTCGCTATTTTTCAGTCAGTGTCTACCAATACATTGCAGGTTCTCTTTTTTTTCATGTGCACATTATACACTTTAATATGTGATGCTGCCATACATGGACAATTCTGATTAATTTCGGTTACTTAGGCCAATATTTTCTGATCATTGTGGTTTATTATTGGTTCCATACCACTGGTCTATTTCATTGATGTTTTTAAAGTGATTTTAGCTGTCAGTAGTAAGAAAAACCACCATTTATAACCATTTTTTTTCAATTAATGTCAATATCGGCCCTCCACTTGGTCTAAGTGTTTTTTTTTGGTTTTTTTTTGGCCCTCTGACTATTTGAGTTTGACACCCCTAATGTAGAAGCAGACAGCCAAGCTGATGCTGAGCACGCACGATGTGATTTCCCGCTCGATCGGCGGGATCGATTGAATATTTTTGACATTTTTCGATTGATACAGCTGTCGATTTTGCATACTTAACATGAGAAAATCGACGGCTGTATTGATTGAGACCCGATCGAACATGTCAGAAACGATCGATCAGTTGATCAAGCGGGAAACCGCATTGTGTGTACCCAGCATGAGGCCAGAGGGAAGTGAAGTGGAGTAATGGACAACAGGAGCATGTGCAGTACTCACCGATCTTCCTACTTTCATCTGAAGAACATTGCAAAGATTAAACACCATCACATCACGGCTGGACTACTGCAATGCCCTTTATGCTGGCCTCCCCAAAAAGGACCTGCTCCACCTGCAATTAGTGCAGAATGCTGCTGCCAGATTGCTAACAAACCAGCCTCGCCACTGTCACATTACACCGATCCTTCGCTCACTGCACTGGCTACCAGTAGAATGGAGAATACTCTTCAAGATTGGACTGCTGACATTCAAATCCCTGCACAATCTGGGCCCTGGATACATGAAGGACTTGCTGAAGCTGCACCACACCTCTCACAACCTCAGATCAGCAAGTTCTATAAACTTGGTCACTCCCAGAGTGCACCTCAAAAAATCTGGAGATGGAGCCTTCTGTCATGCTGCCCCTACTCTTTGGAACTCCCTGCCACACCCAGTAAAGACAGCACCATCCCTGGAGCTATTCAAATCCAGACTGAAAAGCCACCTGTTTAGCCTGGCATTTCCGGACTTATAAAATTCTTCCTCTGTACCACGATGGTCGGAGCCATGCTTATGCGCTTTGAGTCCTACGGGAGAAAAGCGCTTTACAAATGTTGTTTGTTGTTGTTGATTGCAGTCAGGAGAAGCCAGTGACGGAGAGTACAGATGCAGCAGGCGGGACAGGAAGGGGGTCTGTCGGGTGGGAGGCTTTCACAGCCAGGAGAGAACACATGTGTTACTGTGTTAGGTAGGGATGGATGGTTCATGTGGAAAGAGACCTGCATTGTGCTGCATGCTTTACAAATCTGCAATCTGCCTGGTGCTGCTCCAAAAAAAAAAAAAAATATTTTCTCTACATTGCAACTGCCATTTCTCTCTTCACATGATCAATTCCTACCCTACAGCAATTCACATGTTCTCTCCTGTCCTTACTTACAGTACATGCCAGATCCTTGTGATGTGGGAGGAGAGTGTGTAAAATAATGCTGCTAAGTTCATGTACATTTGGCCCTGTCCATGATGCATCATGACCACGCCCCTTCTGGTGCATGGCCACCCCCTTTTTTCACCGCAATTATGGGATGTGTGGGCCCCAGGTTTAAATTTCTCTGGTGGGCCCCCAGGGTCCCAGTCCGACCCTGCTCCACGGTCAGCACAAAATGCGGATTCTGGCGTAAAGGAGGTTCACACGCTAGCACAAGGAACCAGGATATCCCCAGTTTAGTGGAGGAGAGGACTGACTCCAACAGGAGATGTGGCGCACAGAGCAGGCATAGATCTGAACAGCCACAGACAATTCTTCCACTGTAGTGGCTCAGCGCAAGGTAGCGCTGAGCGCATAAACCAGAACTCAGAAGATCAGGACAGTTAACAGAATGAACGCTTGCTAACTAGTCACTGCTTAAGTGACAGCAAACGTCCAAGCCAGGACAGACTGGAATGAGGCAGCCAATGCGAATGCAGCGGTGGTGTGCCTCACAAGGACAGGACAGAATAGTCAGGAAATAGAGTCAAAGAAGACAGACGTAATACAAATATACAATAGGTATGATTTCCTAGCGTATTACGATTACACCTATCAATGAACTACAAACGAATAACTGACATATGTATATATCGGCGATAAACCGATATATGACATAAGCAAGGAACACTGACTAAGAACTGGAGCAGGACTAGGAGCAGGACAGAACTAGCTAAGCACGGGTGATCATGATACGCGCAACCTACCAAAACGTGCTGGAAACTAACTGACTGAACACAGGAAATAAACAGTTCGAGCACAGGCTGACAGCAGGAAAGGGCAGACAATGATATGCAGCCTGCAAGAAAGGGATTGCAGCTCCATTGCAGCAGACGATGTTTGTTTTCACAAAAGCATATTAACCTGTCATTAACTTCAGAGCGACTGCAGATGGAATCAACGCTCAGTGTAAGCGCACGCAAAGAAATCAAAAACTGCTTGTCTTCAGTAAAACTGCAGCGAGCAGTACATGCTGCAGAAGTGAACATAACAATGTGCAAACACGTGCAAAGTGCCACGTGAAAAGTGCCACATTTTGTGACACAACCCAGGCCTTGCATGAGGACAAAATGTAGGCTTAAAGCAATGCATTTTGTCGCCATGCATTGATAAATATAATAGAAATGAGATATTCCTGAAAAGCAGTCCTACCAATGGGACCGGCAACGCTAACCCAGCACACAGGATGGAAGAGGAGGTACAGGAGAACCAGACCACGCTTTCTGACACAACGCAGGCCTTGCATGAGGACAAAAAAAAAATGCAGGCTTAAAGTGAACCCGAGGTGAGAGTGACATGGAGGCTACCATATTTATTTCCGTTTAAGCAACACCAGTTGCCTGGTTGTCTTGTAGATCCTCTGCCTCTAATACGTTCAGGCATAGACCCTGAACAAGCATGCAGCAGATCAGGTGTTTCTGACAATAATGTCCGACCTGGCAATATTACCTGCATACTTCTTTCTGGTTTAATTCACACACCACTGCGTCCAAATAGATCATTATGGCTGCCAGGTAAGTGGTATCGTTTAAAAGGAAATAAATATGGCAACTCCATCTCATTCTCACCTCCAGGTTCACTTTAAACCAATGCATTTTGCCGCCATGCAATGATAAATATTATACAAATGAGATATTCCTGAAAAACAGTCCTATTCCTATCTGGGAGCGGCAACGCTAACCCAACACAGATGTTCATGGTGCTTGGTCGGGGGGTGTTGCAAAGTCTGTTCCAATCCACGATTTATTCATTTTTATTTGTGTCAGACAGCCTGCATTTGCTGTGGAAAGGCGGATACGCCTATCTGTAGCGATGCCTCCGGCAGCACTGAAACAACGTTCGGACATAACGCTGGCGGCAGGGCGTACAGTGCCAGTTCATGCCAGGTGTCTAGCTTAGAGACCCAATAATTGAAGGGGACTGATGGATCGTTGAACATGGCTACGCCATCTGACATGTAGTCCTTGACCATCTTCTGCAGGCGAGCGGTGTTGGAGGTGGAACTGCGCGAGTGCTGTTCTGTGGGCTGCTGCCTGGGTGTCAGAAAACGTTGCCACACCTTGGACACTGCCGATACAATTCCCTTGTGGGCACTAGCTGCAGCTTGTGTTGTTCTTTGCTCCCCTCCTAGTCCTGGGTTAGCGGAAGTCAGTCTATCGGCGTGGCTGGAGGAGGATGCAAATCTCCTCACCAATTTCTCCACAAGGGCCTACTGATAAACTTGCATTTTTACCTGTCTGACAATTTCTTCAATCAATGTTGGAAAATTTTCTTTGTACCGTGGATCAAGAAGGGTGTAAACCCAGTACTCCACGTCTGCCAGAATTCGGACAATGTGCGGGTCGCGTTTAATGCAGCCTAACATGAACTGAGCCATGTGTGCCAGAGTCCCAACAGGTTGCTCGTCATCATCATGTTCTGTGCTTGCTTGTGATGCACCATAACCAGCATCATGCCTACCTTCTTCCTCATCTTCTCCTGCCCATTCCCGCTGAATTGTAGAAGTCAAATGTGCACGGTCATGTCCCTCGGCAGTGGAGGCATCCATGTCCTGCTCCAACTCCAGCTGTTCCTCGTCCTCTTCATCATACAAGGGACCAGCAGTTCCTGAGGCAGATTGCCTGATGTGGATAATATCACGCTGTGCGGTGTCCTCTCTGAATTCCTCCTCTTTCATCCTGATTGCGTCTTCCTTGATCTTCAACATTGATTTCTTCAGTAAACACAGCAGTAGTATTGTAATGCTGACTAATGAGTTATCACCGCTCACAAGCCACGTGGATTGCTCAAAATTTTGGAGGACTTCGCAGAGGCCCAACATCTTGGCCCATTCTGAACCACAAAAGTTTGGCAGCTGACTGCCTCGGTACTGCTCCATCAGGTACTGGACTACTGCACTCTTCTGCTCGCAAAGGCGTACTAACATGTGCAGTGTCGAATTCCAGCACGTGGGGACATCACACACCAAGCGATGGTTGGGTAGACTGAATTGCTGCTGCAACTTGGTGAGTGCGGCCGAAGCGGTACTGGATTTGCGAAAAAGCTTTGCCACTCGTCGCACCTTCTGCAGAAGATCTGCCACGTCTGGGTATGTCCTCAGGAACCGCTGAACCACTAGGTTCAGAACGTGGGTCAGGCAAGGGATGTGTCTCAGCTTTGCCAACTGTAACGTGCTAATGAGATTGCTCCCATTATCACACACAACCAGGCCTGGTTCCAGGTCCAGCGGTGCCAGCTACAACTGGGTCTGTTCCTGTATTCCCTTCCAAATTTCAGCACCTGTGTGCTGCTTATCTCCAAGGCAGATCAGCTTTAATAAGGCCTGCTGACGTGTGGCAACAGCTGTGCTGCACCGCTTCCACGCACCTATTGCTGAGTTAGCGTTGCCAGATGAGGTAGAGTTTGGAGAGGCGGTGGAGGAGAAGGAGCCAGAGAGGTAGGTGCTGTCATCAACTTGTAGGGAAGCAGGTCCGGCTATTTGAGGTGTTGGCAAAACCTGTGCCATAGCGGGTGAGGTGTTGCTCCCAGGCTCTACAAGGTTCACCCAGTGCGCCGTAAGTGAGATGTACCGACCCTGGCCAAATGCACTCATCCACATGTCAATGGTGAGGTGAACCTTGCAGGCAAATTCATTTTTCAGGCTTAGGGTGATGGGTCAACCACATGCTCCTGTAATGCTGGCACGACACAGAGCGCAAAGTAGTGGCGGCTGGGAACCATGTAACGTGGTATGGCCATCGAAATCATGGATTTGAAGCTCTCTGTCTCCACCACTCTATATGGCAGCATTTCGCAGGCCAGGAATTTGGCAATGCTTGCTATTAGTGCCAGGGCCCAGGGGTCATTTGCTGGCAATTTTCTCCTGCGCTCCAACATCTCCGGGACAGAAAACTGGTAAAAACAAAACAGAGGACACCGAGAGCCCAATAGTGCAATATTGTCTGGTAAGCTCAATATATAAAATAATGTCAAAGGTTCTTATACTCACAAAGGTGGGTTACCATCAGGCAACCACTTGACAGGCAGGTGGGGAGTATTAGTACCTGACCCCACTCAGGTATAAAAGTCGCTCTCTGTAGATAGGAAAATGGGGAAAGAACCCCTCCACCAGGGGTGGACTTAATAGTGCTGTAATATGTACGAACAGAGGCGCCAAGCAGAGTAAAACAATGTTCTAAAAATGATAAAAAGAGGGAAGTCGAGGTGGACTTACCTCCCTCTGGTAGTGGACATATACTCAAATGCAGAGTAAAAATATATATACAATTTATTCACAACTCCATAAAATCGCAACGCGTTTCGCGGTCAACAGTCCCGCTTCATCAGGCAGTATAGGAGCATAAAAAACTGGTTCAGGTCCATAAAGCGTGTGAGCGCCTCTGTCTTTATGGACCTGAACCAGTTTTTTATGCTCCTATACTGCCTGATGAAGCGGGACTGTTGACCGCGAAACGCGTTGCGATTTTATGGAGTTGTGAATAAATTGTATATATATTTTTACTCTGCATTTGAGTATATGTCCACTACCAGAGGGAGGTAAGTCCACCTCGACTTCCCTCTTTTTTTATCATTTTTAGAACATTGTTTTACTCTGCTTGGCGCCTCTGTTCGTACATATTACAGGGATAGAAAACTGAACACTAGGCTAGCACTCTGAAGGGCAGTTGGTTGTTGTCGTCGATGACTGGGAACAGTCAAGAGCACTACTGCTGCAACTGACATCGGGTACTGATGGTTGGCCAAAACGTAATGGCTGGGCTGCTGAGGAGGGTCTGGTGGTGTCCAAAATGGAGGCAGTGTTGCTGGGGGCTGGAAGCGAGCCAGTACCCTGGCCTTGTGTGTCTGCCCACAGATTGTGATGTTTGGCTTCCATGTGCGGGCGCATGCTGGTGGTGGTGAGGTTGTTAACATTTTTCCCCTGCTCATTGTGGTCCTGCACACCTTGCAAACCACCTTGGTTACATCCTCCCTGCTGTCTTCAAAAAAAAGACCAGACTTTTGAAGACCTACTGCTTTGCTGGGAAGTTTGGCGCATGCCTCTTTTGCGTCTCACTTGTGCGCTTGTTGTGGTCAATATTCCCTGAATACTTTGTGGCACAACACAAACTCTTGCAGCAATGGGTTCTTCAGATGACTCATCTGTAGTGCTATGCCGACGGCGATGGCCAGCTTCCCATGTCGGGTCTGCAAACTCATCGTTCGTAACCAGTGCTGCTCGGATACTACTTTTCACTATCTGGAACTAATTCAGATCCGGATACCCAGATATCTGATCCAGGTCGGATATCTGGATCAAAAATTTTGCAAACCGAATCCGGGTCTTTTCTTTTTCTGTAGCGTTTCAGCTAGCATTTTGCGGTTTTGGGAAGCGTTTTTGGTGTAGTAGATTTCATATATTGTTACAGTAAAGCTGTTACTGAACAGCTACTGTAACAAAAAACGCCTGGCAAACCGCTCTGAAGTGCCGTTTTTCAGAGTGGTTTGCGTCTTTCCTATACTTAACATTGAGGCAGAAACGCCTCCGCAATCCAAAATCTGCAGCAGCCCGGGAGTATGCGTTTCTGCAAAACGCCTCCCGCTCTGGTGTGCACCAGCCCATTGAAATACATTACCCAAGCGGATCCGCACCCGCAAGCAGATCGCAAACCGCAGCGGAAACGCTCTGGTGTGCACTAGGCCTAAATGTCACATACAGCTTATCACTGTGTGTACAGCCCTTCCTAGGCTAGCAGCACACACTCTAAATGTCACATTTATGACATCAATCAAGCAAATGAATGATTTAAGAATACTGTATGATAGTGAAGGGGTTTATCACTGAACAGTTTAGGTTTATAACTGTGTACAGCCCTTTGTAGGGCATCAGCACTGGAGCAGGAACATGTTTCTCAGGAAGCATTCAGCAACCCAGGACAATCTGTCTCATCATGGCAGCCCTCCTTATTATACAAGGGGGGCTGGCCAGTGTTCCAGTCGGATAGGCCTAAAAAGTTCGGATATCCGGGTCTACCCGGATATCCGGAATCCTGATGAGCAGCACTGTCCGTATCCTCCTCTTCCATCTCACGTGTGTGCACTGGAGTAGAGCTTCCAGTCAGAACAACCTCTGGGCACCACAATCCCATCTCTTCCTCATCTTGGCAGACCTCCTGCGATTCAAATTCCTGCGCACATTGCGAGATTTGGGTGTCTTCGTCTTCACTTTGCCTTTCAGTAATTGGTGCATTTTCAGCATTCACTGCTTGTGAATGCAGGCACAACATTTGTGGCTGTTCCATTGACCTTTCACAGATGCAAGGTTGAACATCTGGGGGGGGGGGGGATATCCCATTGTGTCCTGGAACAATTGGTCGGGCTCGGTATGTGGCCGTTGTGTGCATGGTGTAGCTGCTGGTTGTGTCCCCCTGGCTCCTTGTAACTGGCAGAGGACCTTGTGCCTGACAAGGATGGGCTGGGCTGGTGCTGGACGCTTGAGAGGTCAACCAATTTACTATCTGGTCCTGTTCTTGTGGGTTATTGAGGGATGTTTTTTGCCCGTACAAGATGGGCGGTATTGAGTGGGTTTTCTTTGGTGCGCAAACACAGCCTCTATGTGAACCGTCAGCGGAAAAACACCACTTCCCCTGCCCCTCCCTCTTTCACTGGATTTCTTCATAGTAGTCGTTACTTGTCACAAAGAAAAATGAAATAAACCTTTCTTTTTTTATGGGCATAACGGTTCCCAGCTGGCACTGAAAGTGCTTTTTTTTTTTCAACAAAAAGCAAGAGTGAAATTCAATAAACTGTGTTTTTTTATGGGCACAACTGTTCCCAGCTGGCACTGAAAGTACTGTTCTTTGTTTTCAACACTAAGCAACAGTAAAATTCAATAAACTGTGTTTTTATGGGCACAACTGTTCCCAGCTGGCACTGAAAGTACTTTTTTTCCCTCAACAATAAGCAACAGTAAAATTCAATAAACAGTGTTTTTTTATGGGCACAACTGTTCCCAGCTGGCACTGAAAGTACTGTTTTTTAAAAACACTAAGCAACAGTACAATTAAATAAACTGTGTTTTTATGGGCACATTTATTCCCAGCTGGCACTGAAAGTACTGTTTTTTTTTCAACAATAAGAAACAGTAAAATTCAATAAACTGTGTTTTTATGGGCACAACTGTTCCCAGCTAGCACTGAAAGTACTTTTTTTTCTCAACAATAAGCAACAGTGAAATTCAATAAACTGTTTTTTTTATGGACACAACTGTTCCCAGTTGGCACTGAAAGTACTGTTTTTTTAAACACTAAGCAACAGTAAAATTCAATAAACTGTGTTTTTTTTATGGGCACAACTGTTCCCAGCTGCGACTGAAAGTACAGATTTGTTTTCAACAATAAGCAACAGTTAAATTCAATAAACTGTGTTTTTTATGGGCACAACTTTTCCCAGCTGGAAAATGGGCACAGTGGCTGCTGGCAGTGCCTGCTGGCAGTGGTGAGGCAGGTGCACTGTGGCTGGCCTGGCAACAAAAACAATGGGCACAGTGGCTGCTGGCAGTGCCTGCTGGCAGTGGTGAAGCAGAGGCACTGTGGCTGCTGCCAGTGGTGAGGCTGGGGCACTGTGACTGCTGGCTGCCAATGTCAATGCCTGGCCGTGGTGAGGCAGGGGCTCTGTGGCTGCTGCTGGCAGTGGTGAGGCTGGGGCACTGTGGCTGCTGCTGGCAGTGGTCTGGGGCACTGTGGCTGGCCTGGCTGGCAGTGCTGGCACCTAACCGCTAGCTCTGTCTCCTACCTACCCCAAGCTAAACCCCCATGCGAATGGTGGAGCCAGCGCGCGTTCGGGTATTTATATACCCGAACCACGTGACCCGCTCGGCCAATCACAGCTATGGTCACAGCCAACTAGGCTGTGTGACCATAGCTGTGGAAAAAGCATCATCACCGCTTATTGGCTGCCTACAAAGGCACCAATAAGTGAGGGGAGGAGACCGAACAGCGCAGCTGAGCACCATGCGGCTCTGTGCTTGAACCGAACCCGAACACCCCAATGTTTGGGGAATAACGAACAGTGCCGAACACTGTTCGATCAACACTATTTAGAACCTAATCTGAGGTGAGGAATCACTGGCGTACCGATAGGCCCTGCAGCCCCTGCGCCTGCGGGGGGGCCCGGCCCCCCCCTGAGGCCCGCTCGGGGCCGTGGTGTGGGAGCTGGAGGGGTGGCAACATGAGGGGAAAATTGCGCAAAAGGTGGATCAGCGCAACACCAGGCCGCCTCCGAATGGCCTCCATCAGAGATGCGCTGAGCCCCCCCAGGAACTACAAACGCACCTTGAACCCTAACAGAAGCTCTGCATATACACCAAAAGCATGGCTCTCTGATGGAGGCCATTCGGAGGCGGCCTGGTGTTGCGCTGATCCACCTTTTGCGCAATTTTCAATTTTCGATTTTATTTGATTAGCCGCACCCAGGCTATGCATATACATAGGTTAGGATTTAGTTAGTGTTAGGCCCCTCCCATGGAGGATTGACTTCTTCGCAGTGGGAGGGACGAGTACTTAATAGGTTGCATGCAAGCTGTTAATGGAAACCAACATCCTCCTCTAGTGGTAGACAGGTCATGTGTATGCTCGGTGTGTATTCGACCCCACAAGTGGGGCTTGCACTCTTTTGCAGGTAGGCACTAGTCTGTTTTTAAGTAGCGCTGCTCATTTCCTTGCTATGTACTAATGTAATTCGTTTTTGGTCAGCTGCTCCCACTTAACAGCCATGCTTTTGGTGTATATGCAGAGCTTCTGTTAGGGTTCAAGGTGCGTTTGTAGTTCCTGGGGGGGCTCAGCGCATCTCTGATGGAGGCCATTCGGAGGCGGCCTGGTGTTGCGCTGATCCACCTTTTGCGCAATTTTCAATTTTCGATTTTATTTGATTAGCCACACCCAGGCTATGCATATACATAGGTTAGGATTTAGTTAGTGTTAGGCCCCTCCCATGGAGGATTGACTTCTTCGCAGTGGGAGGGACGAGTACTTAATAGGTTGCATGCAAGCTGTTAATGGAAACCAACATCCTTCTCTAGTGGTAGACAGGTCATGTGTATGCTCGGTGTGTATTCGACCCCACAAGTGGGGCTTGCACTCTTTTGCAGGTAGGCACTAGTCTGTTTTTAAGTAACATGAGGGGAAAGCCTTGGCCACAGTCGGCGGGGAGAGGGGAAGTTCCCCCCTCTCCCTCACCTCGGGGCTGTCCCCTCTGCGCTTCCCTCCAGCTAACGTTATACTGTGGGCAGCGGGCAGCGGGCAGCGGCGGGCAGATACATACCTTCCTTGCGTTCCACCGCATAATCTTCGCTCTGGCCTATGACATCACTTCCGGAAGTGAACTTTGGACTCCCTTCGCTCTCCTAATCAGGATATGCGAGTTTTAAGCAAAACTGCTACAGCGGCATATCACAGAGAGACATTGTATAACGAAGTGTGACTGGAACATCAAAAAATTGCCATTAGTGAGAACTCTGAATGGTATCTTGAAAGCTGTGAAATAGCCATCTGAGTGGCATTGCCAATATTGAGTTGGCATCGTAATTTTTATATTTTTGCAGGTATACAATTTTATGCGCACATTTATTACGCTATCACTGCAGTGCCTCTAAAGGACGAAATTCCAAAGCTGTTGCAGCAGCACACCTCAGGGGAACTGTTATCTGCACACTCGTTGGACCGGCCCTGAAATATTAACATTTTTTAGTGCTGGCTTTTGGGCAAAGGATAGACAAGTGTAGGTTTGTGGATGCATTGGTGTGGAAGCAGCATAAATGTGTGGTGGTGTTACCAGACTGTCTTATTGGATTGCAAGAACGTGACCGATTTTATTTAAATTTGTAATTATTATATTTAATAAATGGTATATTCAATTTATTAAGGCAAACCACAATTTCTGTTAAGGTGCAGGAGGACATTACAAATGTTATTGCAATCAGTGGGGGTAGAGCAACCCTGTAGTTTCTCCTACAGCCTATTCTGATAGAAGTGAGGCGCTGCAACTAGGAAATTATATCATTCCTATTACATTGGTCTAGCTGTAAAGTTGTCAATGCAATACGAGGGTTCTTAGGGTGCCACAAAAAAAGGATGAGATAGCCTTGTTTATTTCTTTAAAATATTTACATGGGATAACTTAAGTACAGGGCTGTTTCTAAAATAATATAAGAATTTAGGAGGAAGCATGTTCATTGTGATGGCATTAGCATGGCGTTTCAAGCATAGAGGAAGAGTCTGCCACACTTTCCATTTTTGCTTGAGTTTAGAGAGCACCGGTTCTAAATTTAGGCTATAGTAGTCATTAATATTTTTCATGATCTTGATGCTCAGGTAAGTAAATTCAGAAACCCATTGCAATGGTGTGGGAGTTGATTGTATGGGAAGTTGTGCATCCAGCGGCAATATTACAGACTTGTCCCAGTTTACTTTAAAACACCAAAATTTGCTGTATTCCTTAATGAGGTTTAGTGCATTTAAAAGTGAGGGGCCAGAGTCCGCTAAGTATAAAAGGAGGTCATCCGAATATAAAGGCCTTGTGTAACGTTTGTTGGGGCAGCTGCAGCAAACAGCACCACCGCCGCAGCTGCCTCCGTGCCCCTGCCCGTCCCTCGGGCATCTAAGACGCCGAGGATGGGGCTGTCATTTGCTCATAGGGTCGCTGTCTCGCGCAGGCGCGAGCACAGACAGGTCCTTTATGCTGAGAGGAGGCTCGTCAGCTGACCTGCTGGTCAGCTGATGTCAGAGGAGACTCACGGCGCCCCGGATTGGTTGATTGCTAGGGGCGTGCCTGTGAGGTCTCCTCTGCTTGTTAAGTCTTTGGGCTTCAGTTATTCGGGGTCTGCTGTCGAGATACTATGTGTTAGCGCTCAGACCTTAGACTAGTATCTGGTGTGCTCTGATCTGGGAGGAAACCAGTGATTTCACACAAGACTAGGATTATTGTAGATATTGTTGTTGATTACCTGTGTATGACTCTGGCTAAACTCTGATTTTGCATTTGCTTCCTGATTCTGTACTTCTGCCTTTCTGCCTATAGTTGCTGAACCTCTGCTTGTTTACTGACTACTCTTCTGCTTACGATTCCTGTACTTATACTTACCTCTCTTTTGCCGAACCTTGCCTGTCTGACCATTCTACTCACCAGTGGGCCCTCGCCACTGGTGAGGTGTGCTATATACCCACCAGCTCCTCTGGTGCGGTATCACTACTCTTCCTTAAAGTGACTAATAGTACCTTACCAGCTCCACTGGTAAGGTCTAGCTAAACTATACGGTCACGAGCTCTGCTATACCTTTTCAGCTCTGCTGGAAAGGTCTGCTCAAATTATTATTGTCGCTTAAACTGATAGTACCTTACCAGCTCCTCTGGTAAGGCCTGACCAAATTATACAGTTTCTGTAACTGATAGTACCTTGCCTGCTCCTCTGGAAAGGTCTAGCCAAACTATACAGTTACCGTACCTGTTAGTACGTAGCCATCCCCTCTGGAAGGTCTGGCCGTACTTATCAGTGCTCTCGCAGCTAGTGCCCACCAGCACCTCTGGAGAGGCCTAGCCTTTATTGGTTTCTGAGGCTCATCAGCTCCACTGATGAGCACTCGTTATTTATGCATTATTCCCACCAGTTCCACTGGTGAGGTGTTGCTTAGTGACTGATAGTACTTTTCCAGCTCCTCTGGAAAGGTTTAGCCAAAACTATCCAAGTCGCTAGTATTACCTTTCCAGCCCCTCTGGAAAAGGTCTGTGTTATTATCTGTCTTATTCGTCATTAGTCCCTTGCCAGCTCCTCTGGTAAGGACTAACTATACTGTACTCTGTTAATACCTTCCCCAGCTCCACTGGGAAGTGTGAGAAAACGCGGAAAAGCCGCCGCGAGTATTCAGAGTAAGGCGGCTAATTCCGCGTCCAACATGGCAGCTTGCGCGCATGGTCCTGCATCCACTAGCCTGACGGAGCGCGGAGAAACCGCCGCATGCCCAGTGAAAAAGGCGGCGGATTCCGCGTCCGACGCGGCGGTTTGCACGCATGGGCCTACCACTAGCAGTATGGCTGAACGCGGGGAAACCGACGCATGCTCTGACAGCTGTGCGGCTGGCCCCACGTTCAAACCAGCAGATACATTACAACACATGTCTGGTGTGGCTGGGACTGATAGTCCACACAGGTTCAGAAGGATGCGCGTGCGCTGAGAGGCAGAGCCTTTATGACTGTCAGAAGGGTGTCAGCTGATCCAGCCGATCAGCTGACAATTCTATCAGGTTTCATTGGTCCAGCACTTAGGGGAGGCGTCGGAGAGCGCTTGTGTATATATACTGGGTGCTGGTCATTTCTCTGGTGTCTGGCGTTGCGATCACTACGTGGTAGCACTCAGACCTTGTCAGTATCTGTGATATTTTCTGTGTTATTACTTCAGACTAGTTCCAGGGTGTTGATGATCAAGGAACTCACACCCAAGACTAGGGAACTGTATTATCATTCTGTTATACTTCAGACTAGTTCCAGGGTGTTGATGATCAAGGAACTCACACCCAAGACTAGCGAACTGTATTATCACTCTGTTATATATCAGACTAGTTCCAGGGTCTTGATGATCACAGAGCTCACACCTAAGACTAGGCATTGTTATTATCTGTTATGACTTTCTGCTTTCCTGACCACTCTCTTGATGTCTGATTTGGTACTTCGCTATATCTGATACTCTGTTACTGAACCCTGCTTATCTTAGATTCCGTATCTGTCTCCTGTCTCTGTACCTGATCTTTCTGTCTGTTGCCGACCTGGCCAGTCCGACCTCGAACTATTTTCCCTGTTTGGAGATAGTTAGTTCACAGACCTGTCAGTGACACTTCACCATTGGTGTCACTCACTCTCTGGTCCTTCCCACTCTCAGCCTGGCCCCGCCCCTTTGGGAGCATCAGGCCATTGGAAGGAATCTGTTCTCTGAGCAGTATCTCTTACTGCCTTGCACCCTCGATACGGGTGCTCTCCTCAAAGTATTACTGTTGCACCAAACACTCATATTACTCAGGTGTCCAGAGGTTAGTAATATATCTGATTATCGGTGATACTGCAGATCATCAATAATCGGGTATATATCTGTATTTTCGGTGATACTGCAGATCACAGATGATCAGATCCTCTCTGTGTTACACCGATCGTTACAGAACGCCAGACCAAAAAATGCAAATGGACGCACACACCGACCGTCTGGGCGCTCTTACCACTTCGGTGAATACCATCAACCAAGTGCTGGGTAATCACCGGGGGTTAATTGACGCTTTGTCCGGGTCTTTACAAACCCTCCAGACGGCTGTGGACGAAGTGCGATCTCCTCCTAGCACAGACATACGTATGCCTGTACCTGAAAAATTTTCTGGTCACAGATCTGATTTCCGAAATTTTAGGAGTAGAGTGTTATCATACTTTGAGTTGAGACCTAGATCTTCAGGAACCATGGCCCAAAGGGTCACATTTATTAAGACTTTGTTATCAGGCGATTCTCAGACCTGGACGTACAGTCTACCCGCTGGAGACTTAGCCCTAACCTCTGTAGATGAATTTTTTAAAGCTATGGCAATAACTTACGATGATCCAGACATTGCCTCAACTTCTGAGCGGAAGCTCAAGTTATTACGTCAAGGCAAGAGTCCGGTCGAGGAGTATGCTGCTGAATTCAGAAGGTAGTCAGTATCAGCCAGGTGGGACACCTTTGCCCTGTTAGATTGTTTCTTATCAGGGTTGTCAGATGAGGTCTCTGATCTTATGTTAAGTCAGCCTGAACCTAAGACCATTGATGAGGCCATTTCATCGGCCATCAGGATCGACCGCAGGCTACGCTATCAGAGAGAGACCCGAGGTAGAAACCATGTAAAGATGGTGTCCTACGCTGCGCCTCCTGTGACTCCACCTCCTCCCGTTTCGCCTCCACTCGAGCCGACGCAGATTGGCCGGTCGAAGTTGTCCCAGGTGGAGCGGAGACACAGGATTTCAGAGCAATTGTGTCTTTATTGTGCAGAGGGGGGTCATAGAGTACAGAATTGCCCTAAGAAATTGGTAAACGCTACTGTCTAGGAGTAGTTGGGGGTAATACCCTAGGCGTACAACTTTTACTCCAGATGATAAAAGGTTGCTTCTTCCTTGTACGATTGCATGGGAAGATAAATCTGAAGTCACTGAAGCCTTCGTTGATTCGGGCTCAGCGGCTAATTTTATGGATTACGAATTTGCTAAGAAATTGGGTATCCCGCTCACCCCGGTAACACCACCTATCCAGGTTACAGCAGTGGATGACTCCCCCCTGCAACGTAGCCGTCCTCTGTCTCAGACACCAGAGGTGGGAGTCACTATAGGGGTGCTGCATAGGGAGAAGTTGCATTTTTTTGTGTTACACATGACAACCTCCACTATCATCCTTGGCATGCCTTGGTTACACCTTCACTCCCCTTGGATTAATTGGGCCACTGGTCAGCTAACTAGCTGGTCAGCCCATTGCTTTTGTCATTGTTTAGTGAGGGTGACCTTGGGTCAGACCAGGATTCAGGTGGAGGGAGTACCGGAACAATATTCTGAATTTTCAGATGTGTTTTGTCCCAATGCTGCAGATAAACTACCTCCACATCGCCCCTTCGATTGCCCCATCGATCTCCGATCTGGTTGTATGCCCCCTAGAGGTCATCTCTACAATTTGTCTGGGCCGGAAAAAGTGGCCATGCGAGAGTACATCCGTGAAAACTTAGCTAAGGGTTTCATTCTCCCTTCCCGGTCGCCTGCCGGAGTAGGTTTCTTTTTTGTAAAGAAAAAAGACGGAGGCCTTCGGCCATGCATTGATTACCGGGGCCTGAATAAAATCACAGTAAAAAATCGCTATCCATTGCCTTTGATAGGTGATTTATTCACTCAGGTCACCAATGCTAAGATTTTCTCGAAATTGGATTTGCGGGGTGCATACAACCTGGTGCGGATCAGAGAGGGTGATGAGTGGAAGACTGCTTTTAACACACCCGATGGGCATTACGAGTACCTGGTGATGCCCTTCGGGTTGTGTAACGCCCCGGTCGTCTTTCAGGAACTCATTAATGAAGTATTCAGGGAGGTGTTGGGTAAATTTGTTCTAGTATATCTGGATGATATACTAATCTTCTCAGATAACCTCTCTGAGCACAGGGTTCATGTCAAATTTGTGCTGCACAAGTTAAGACAGAACATGCTTTATGCTAAATTGGAGAAATGCATTTTTGAGGTAACATCTGTCACTTTTCTGGGGTACATAATTTCCACCTCGGGCCTTTCTATGGATCCTGCCAAAGTCTCTGCTGTCCTGGAATGGCCTCAGCCAGTGGGACTAAAATCTCTCCAGAGATTTTTAGGATTCGCTAATTACTATAGAAGGTTCATAAAGGGGTACTCCACAGTCATAGCACCCCTCACCAGTCTTACAAAGAAAGGGGCAGATACCAACCACTGGTCACCCGAAGCTCTGGCTGCTTTCTCCACTTTGAAAGAATTGTTTTGCTCTGCACCCATTTTGAGACACGTCGACACCTCCTATCCCTTTATTGTGGAGTTGGACGCCTCGGAGGTCGGGGTAGGGGCTGTGCTGTCTCAGCGTTCTGGGTTGCAGGGAAGATTACACCCGTGTGCCTATTTTTCTCATAGGTTTTCACCAGCAGAGAAAAACTACGATATAGGCAACAGGGAGCTCCTAGCCATTAAATTGGCCTTCGAAGAATGGTGTCATTGGCTAGAAGGAGTAGAACATATGATTACCGTTTACACTGATCACAAAAATTTGGAATACATTGAGGGGGCTAAGAGATTGAGTCCCCGTCAGGCTCGGTGGTCACTGTTTTTCTCGAGATTCAGATTTGTAATTACGTACACTCCGGGTAGTAAAAACATTAAAGTGGATGCTTTGTCCAGATGCTTTGAGCCAGAGACAGCACAGCCCTCAGACCCAGAGACTATTATCCCACAGAGGGTAGTGTTGGCAGCCACAGAGACCTGGAAAAACTGGATGGAGACTTTAAGTCCCTTCCAGCAGGATGTCCCTGAAGGAAAGCCTGAAGGGGTGATGTTTGTACCACTGCCATTTTGTCTCCAGATATTGCAGATGTTCCACTCCCACAAAAATGCTGGACATCCTGGGGCCACCAGAACACAGGACCTTGTTGCTAGGTGTGCTTGGTGGCCTTCATTGGTAACTGACTGCAAGGAGTATGTTAGAGAGTGTGCAGTATGTGCAAAAAGCAAACCCTCCCGTCTGGCACCTGTGGGAACGTTGCAGCCTTTGCCCACCCCGAGTGAACCATGGATCCATTTGTCCATGGATTTTGTGGGTGAGCTTCCGAGGTCTGAGGGCATTTCGGTCATTTGGGTGGTAGTCGACCGTTTCAGTAAAATGGCCCATTTTGTGCCCCTGAAAGGACTCCCCTCGGCCCAGGAGTTGGCCGATCTTTTCATCATCCACATTTTCCGGCTACATGGCATTCCGGAAAACGTTGTGTCAGATCGGGGAGTCCAATTTGTTTCCAAATTTTGGAGGGCATTTTGTCATCAAATGGGCATGGAACTGTCATTTTCGTAGGGCTACCACCCACAGACCAATGGTCAGACTGAGAGAATTAATCAGTCATTGGAACAGTTTCTAAGGTGTTATGTTGCGGATGCGCAAAATGATTGGGTCAAGTTCTTGCCGTTTGCAGAATTTGCGCACAATAATTTGAAAAGCTCTTCCTCTGGATTTTCTCCGTTTCAGGTGGTAACTGGAAAGTTGCCTAAGTTCTCCCCACTGCCAGTAGCTTCCACTCCGTTTCCAGCTTTGGAGGCTTGGCAAAAGTCATTTAAGAACATTTGGGGGATCGTGAAAAATAATTTGGAGAAGGCTTTTCAAAGTCAGAAAGGTCAAGCTGACAAGAAACGCTCCTTAGAGTGGAAGTTCCGGCCAGGAGACTTGGTCTGGGTGTCCAAGCGTCATTTGACCCTGAAACAGCCCTCGCCCAAGTTAGGACCCAGATTTGTGGGCCCTTTTCCAGTAACCAGGAAGATCAACAATGTTACTTATGCCATTGATCTCCCTGCCAGCATGCGTGGTGTAAGATCCTTTCATGTGTCCCTGCTTAAAGGGACACTTAAGTCAAAGAAAAAAAAGATGAGTTTTACTCACCTGGGGCTTCCAATAGCCCACTGCAGCTGTCCGGTGCCCTCGCCATCTCCCTCCGATCCTCCTGGCCCCGCCGGCAGCCACTTCCTGTTTCGGTGACAGGAGCTGACAGGCTGGGGACGCGAGTGATTCTTCGCGTTCCCAGACACATTAGCACCCTCTATGCTGCTATATGGTATATGATATATGCTATAGCAGCATAGATGGCGCTATTGTGGCCAGGAACACGAAGAATCACTCGCGTCCCCAGCCTGTCAGCTTCTGTCACCGAAACAGGAAGTGGCTGCCGGCGGGGCCAGGAGGATCGGAGGGAGATGGCGAGGGCACCGGACAGCTGCAGCGGGCTATTGGAAGCCCCAGGTAAGTAAAACTCATCTTTTTTTTCTTTGACTTAAGTGTCCCTTTAAGCCAGCAGTAGGTTCCGCTCCTCCTCCTCCTGTGATGGTAGATGACCAACCTGAGTACGAAGTAGAAAAGATTTTAGACTCACGTGTTGTACAGAACTCAGTGCAGTATCTAGTTCACTGGAAAGGGTATGGTATTGAGGAGAGAACATGGGTACCTGAGTGCCGCATGCATGCGGATAAATTAAGGAGGGAGTTCCACGCTTTATATCCTGAGAAACCGGGTAGGAGCTGTCCGGAGTCCACTCCTCGGGGGGGTACTGTGAGAAAACACGGAAAAGCCGCCGCGAGTACTCAGGGTAAGGCGGCTAATTCCGCGTCCAACATCGCAGCTTGCGTGCATGGGCCTGCATCCACCAGCCTGACGGAGCGCGGAGAAACCGCCGCATGCCCAGTGAACAAGGCGGCGGATTCCGCGTCCGACGCGGCGGTTTGCACGCATGGGTCTGCCACTAGCAGTATGGCTGAACGCGGGGAAACCGCCGCATGCTCTGACAGCGGTGCGGCTGGCCCCGTGATATTTTCTGTGTTATTACTTCAGACTAGTTCCAGGGTGTTGATGATCAAGGAACTCACACCCAAGACTAGGGAACTGTATTATCATTCTTTTATACTTCAGACTAGTTCCAGGGTGTTGATGATCAAGGAACTCACACCCAAGACTAGGGAACTGTATTATCACTCTGTTATATATCAGACTAGTTCCAGGGTCTTGATGATCACAGAGCTCACACCTAAGACTAGGCATTGTTATTATCTGTTATGACTTTCTGCTTTCCTGACCACTTTCTTGATGTCTGATTTGGTACTTCGCTATATCTGATACTCTGTTACTGAACCCTGCTTGTCTTAGATTCTGTATCTGTCTTCTGTCTCTGTACCTGATCTGTCTGTCTGTTGCCGACCTGGCCTGTCCGACCTCGAGAACTATCTTCCCTGTTTGGAGATAGTTCACAGACCTGTCAGTGACACTTCACCATTGGTGTCACTCACTCTCTGGTCCTTCCCACTCTCAGCCTGGCTCCGCCCCTTGGGGAGCATCAGGCCATTGGAAGGAATCTGTTCTCTGAGCAGTATCTCTTACTGCCTTGCACCCTCTATACGGGTGCTCTCCTCAAAGTATTACTGTTGCTCCAAACACTCATATTACTAAGGTGTCCAGAGGTTAGTAATATATCTGATTATCGGTGATACTGCAGATCATCAATAATCGGGTATATATCTGTATTTTCGGTGATACTGCAGATCACCGATGATCAGATCCTCTCTGTGTTACACCGATCGTTACAGGAAGGTTGGTCTAATCTATTCAGTCAGTGTACTTTTGTACCTTACCAGCTCCTCTGGTAAGGTCTCACAAAACTATTAAAGTTACGGTTGCACCAAGCACTACACACTCAGCTCCTTGTATGGCTATACTGGTGTTATGGGTGATTCTGCATATCACACATAGTCAGGTATAGTGTCTGCATTATTGGTGATTCTGCAGATCACCAAATGATCAGACATCTGAGTAGCGACACCCAATCGTTACACCTTGATTCATAAAGCATTACCCCATACGGTAATGCTGAAAACTGCAGACTTTCCCGACCACTTAGCAATGTGTCAATTCATAAAGGCTGTTACCGCATGAAAAGCTGACATTACCTACCAGGGTGATAAATTACCGACTTGGCTGTAGTTACCTCCAACACATGTCAGTAAATTGTCAGCAAATGTCAATTCATAAAGCCTTCAACAAGCGGTAAGCCTGACAATAGTTACCGACCTCTCGGGTGAGGTGTTAACATGTTACTGACACCTCTGGTGAATGCAAAGTGCAGGGAGCCGCAGACCGCAGTCTGCCCCTTGACGTGTTCCGCAAAAGAGAGGGAAGGGAGAAGAGACAGAGAACCCCGTACATAATCTGGCCCTCGGTGTGGTGTAAAGGATCCTAAGCCAGCCGACAAAGCTGTTGCCTAGCCCAAAGTGTAAAAGTACCATCCAAAGAAAATTCCAATCCACCACGTCGAAGGCCTTTTCCGCATCCAGCGAGACCACTATACGAGAGCCTGATTGGCTATGATTAGGGATGCTCGTTCAGATTCAGCAGAAATACAGTTTCCATATTTCCGATCGGAAATTGCATTTCCGCATCGATATTCGGAAATCGGTAATGGAAGTGCGGTAGGTGGATTTTCGCAGAAATCAGACATTTCTGCCAAATTTAACATCAATTTTCTCAAAAACTTCAAGGTCTTTTTGAAAGATTTTTTTTCTCTTATTCCTACTTTTCTGTTTAACATTCCCTGCAAATTCTAGCACCTATGGGGATGTGCTATTAAAGGGACACTTAAGTCAAACAAAAAAAATGACTTTTACTCACCTGGGGCTTCCAATAGCCCCCTGCAGCTGTCCGGTGCCCTCGCCGTCTCCCTCCGATCCTCCTGGCCCCGCCGGCAGCCACTTCCTGTTTCGGTGACAGGAGCTGACAGGCTGGGGACGCGAGTGATTCTTCGCGTTCCTGGCCACAATAGCGCCATCTATGCTGCTATAGCATATATCCTATACCATATAACAGCATAGAGGGTGCTAATGTGTCTGGGAACACGAAGAATCACTCGCGTCCCCAGCCTGTCAGCTCCTGTCACCGAAACAGGAAATGGCTGCCGGCGGGGCCAGGAGGATCGGAGGGAGACGGCGAGGGCACCGGACAGCTGCAGGGGGCTATTGGAGGCCCTAGGTGAGTAAAACTCATTTTTTTTGTTTGACTTAAGTGTCCCTTTAAAGTCGGCATCATACCGCATAGCGGTTCCAATGTAGATTTTCGTGGTAATTTCGCCGATTTTAACATGTATTTTCTCAAAAGCTACAAAATCTTTTCTAAATATTTTTTTCCTCTTGTTTCCACTTTTCTGCTTAACATACCCTGAAAATGTGGTGTTTGTAGAACCTACGGGGGCTTTGCAATTAACTGCCAAAATTGGTCACTGTTGACTGTAATGTAAAATGCAGAAATTTTGCATTACCGATATGCATTATTAAGCCAACTTTAATAGCAAAGCCCGCATAGAAGCTAGAAACACCACATTTTCAGAGAATGTTAAGCAGACAAATGTAAACAAGAGAAAAAAAAATCTTTCAAAAAGACCTTGTAGTTTCTGAGAAAATTAATGTTAAATTCGGCGGAAATTACCGCAAAAATCTGCACCGGAATGCAGAAATTGTTAGCGGAAAGCGGAAACGGTAGCGGTAATTAGAGGTGGCGGAATGCGGATTTTCAGCAGAAACAGAAGTTGGCATTTCCAACCATCCCTAGCTATGATTGACGGATAAAGTTGTCATTAGTCGTTCCAGCGTCGGAATAAATCCTGATTGGTCAGGATGAATAAGTTTTGTTATGTAATGTGTTAAGCCGGTTGGATAAAATTTTTGCAAAAATCTTATAGTCCTGATTTAGTAATGAGATCGGCATGTAAGATTTGCATAGAGTAGGGTCCTTGCCCTTCTTAGGGAGGACAGTGATCAATGCTTCACACATAGAGATGGCCCAAACGGTTTGCATGCGAACTTGTTCGCGCAAACAACGTGGGTTTGCGTTCGCATCGAATCGCAAACTTTATGCGAGTTTGACTCACCCCCTATACTACATCCTTGGGCTAAACTTTGACCCTCTACATCAGTCAGCAGACACATGGCAGCCAATCAGGCTGCACTCCCTCCTGGACCCCCCACCCTTATAAGGCAGCAGTGTCTGACATTTTCTCACTCTGTCTGCTGCTGTATTAGTGAAATAAGGGAGAGACATTGGAGAGATAGGGAAAGTGATAGGAGGTCTGCTAGCTTGCTCCTTGTTGATATTTGTTGCTGAAAAGCACCACCAAAACAGCTTTTTTGAGAGCTAATGTTCTTGTGTTGTGGTTTTTGTTTTTTTTTTGTGTTTTTTTTTTTTGTGGCCCACTGACTCTGCATATACAGCCTTGTCTGTTGCAGCTGGTTCTTGCTAACTGCTATACTGTGCCAGGCCCAGCACATTCAGTGCATCCATTTTCACTGCACCTGTGTGACCGCATGCTGTTTTATATAGCAGTCACTGCATCTGTGTGACCGCACGCTGTTTTATATACCATTCACTGCATACCTTTCACTGCACCTGTGTGACTGCACATTGTATTAGTCAAGTCAGTGCATACCTTTCACTTCATCCACCCCAATATGGACAAAACAACAGGCAGAGCCAGAGGCAGGCCACCCGGCAGGTCTGTTCGAGGTCATGCTGTCGTGATTTTGTGCGGCCCCTGACCAAAGTACAGTGTTTAGAAGAAGACACATGCCATCAACCCCCAATATTGTCAGGAAGTAGTGGACTATTTAACACAGAACACCTCATCTTCCATGACATATCCTCCTCCTCCTGTTCTGATTCTGGCACCCCACTTAACACTCCGTCAGCAGTAATCACCAAAGTGCCATCCTGCCAGGGCTCAGCGGTGTGGAGATTTTTTTGTGTCTTCCTCAGATGAGAGCAATGCCATCTATACTGTCTGCCACTGAAAATTAAGCCGTTTAAAGACCAAGATCCGCGTAGGGACAACTACCTTACATGATGAAAAAGCACAAACTGCAGTGAGATGACCACCTGAGGAAAAGCAGCACACAAAAGCAAAGCCACACACCACAGTAGAAGATACCAGGCCGCAATTATTTCTCAAAAAACGCGATACCCAAACTGTACAGTGATGTTGAAAGGCAAGTGGTTATCTCTGGCACACAGCGTTGGGTCAAGGGTCCATCTGACCACGTATGCCTGGCCTGCAAAGCACGGTCAGGCCTGCCCAAAGACTAAGTCAGTCCCCACACACAGCATCTCTGCCTGCTGCCTGCACGCCGTGTGACTGCCTGTCCCAAGATGAAGTCGGTCCCCACACAGCATCTCTGCCTGCAGGCCGCTTGACTGCCTTCTCTGCCACCACCAACAGGGTCTAGGACTCCAGGTGGATTCCTTAATTTTAAAGGCCGCTGCTTGCAGTGGCCGCTATAATAATTTTTCTGGTGCGTGTACATGCCTGCCTAATTTTTCTGGCTGCACTGCGGCTGCAACAACAAAACAAAAGGCATGTACATGTGTCAATTCCCCTTCGTGATCGTTACCTTGCTGCGGTGAAGGAGCATGCGTATCACAATCAAGCAATGATCTATATATGTGTGTGTTGTGGGGGAACACCTGACCCAAGATAATAAGGTTGTTGCTTCATTGTGGATAGACCAAATTCGATCAGCTGGACACTCAGTCACTGTTGTTCTGTCATGGGCTTGAAAACCGACATCGCCTGCACTCTCGCCATGGTTCGCACCAGTCCAGCATGGCCATCACTACACAAACAGCTGTTTGTGGTGCGTTACACAGTGAGTTTGGTCTGTCAGTGTGAAGCAGTACACTAATTACACTCCCTGATCCATGTATACACACGCAAGATGTTTTCAAGCACTTTAAGCCTCCAATTTAGGAATGCAATGCGATTTCTGCCCTTTATACTTATAACCCTGCTGTGCGTCAAATCTGTAATTTTCCCTGGGACTTTTGCCGTGTATCCCACTCTGCCATGCCCCCCTCCAGGTGTTAGACGTCTTGAAACATATTTTCCATCACTTTTGTGGCCAGAATTAGTGTTTGTAGTTTTAAAAGTTTGCCTGCCTATTGAAGTCTATTGCAATTCGCAAAGTTCGTAGGTTAGTGAACTTTTGCAAAAGTTCGCATTCAAGGTTCACGAACCTAAAATCGGAGGTTCGAGCCATCTCTATTCACACATTGAGTCAAGCAGCTCATCATTGTCTGTCTAATGCATTCTTACAGTATATGTATGCTGTAGGTAGGGAACCAGTGTTTTATGATACTGTCTGTAGAATTCTGCCGGGAGTCCATCTGCGCCAGGTGACTTTGCATTGGGGAGACTGTGATGTCTGCCTCAAGGAAAACATTGTCATTAGCAGACACAACCTGGAAGCGTAGAGCATCCAGAAACCCATCCTATTGTTCTGCAGTGTATAGGGTATCAGACGTGTATAATGATTTATAATAATTGAGAAATTCTGTGTTTATCTCATTGGTTCCTGTTAGGAGGTTACCGTTGGAGGCACGAATTGCCCCGATATATTTGTTTCTCTTCCCCTGTTCAGTAGGCCAATAGTTTGCCTGTTTTTGTCTCCCTGTTCATAAATGAAGGTTTGGCGCACAGACTCCACTCGAGATGCAGCTATCTTTTGTCTATCCGACAGGTGTGCCAATGCCACCTGCCAAGCATCATATGTAGTTTTGTTCCTATGGCTGATATAGGTTTTTTTCAGCTGCATCGGCTGCCTGTTCAACATTAAACAGCAAAACTCTATCTTGAAACCTGGCCTCTGCAATAATTTTAATGTAATGTCCCCTGGTGACTGCTTTATAAGCATTCCACACCACTGAAGGGGCAGTCAAGTGATCATTAATACTCCAGTATTCTTCCAATGGTTGTTGCATACCTAATGTTACATAGTCATGTGTTATCCAACCCGGTGACAATTCCCTGGGTGGCCTGAGTGTGGCAGATGTCAGCAACAATGTAGCTTCTAAGGGGGCATGATCCGATATTCATCTAGGTAATAGTTTGATTGGACCCACCTGCATGGCCATGGTTAAGAGGATAGAATAAGATCTATTCTAGAAAGCGATTGGTAAGATGTGGAGTGGCAAGTGAAGCCAGGCTGGCCTAGGTTTCACATCTTCCAGATATCTAGCATATTGAAGGATTGTGCCCAGGTATGTAAGGATAGATTATCTCTTGGGTTTGGGGTCAATCTGTCCTTAGTGGGTGAAAGAATCGATGTACAGAGGCGCCAGTAGGATAAAAGATACTAAAAGGCTTAAAACATCTAGGTGGTGGTGGTGGACCAACCGACCTAAAACAGACACGATGCTGTCGATTAAAGTCAACGAAAATTTATTCACATACTCCAAGGAACACTGCGACGCGTTTCACGGGCACAAAACCCGCTTCTTCAGGCATTAAACAATAGGAGTATCTCACTATAAAATGACAGAGACATAAACCATATCAGGGAACTGTAAAATATATGCTATACACTTGTAAATGTAGATGTATATTTGTAATAGGGGGAGAAAGTGAAGTGGTAACGTAAGGGGTAATCTAGTGCATAATTAGTTGTTCTATGTATGAGAGGTGGGAGGGGGAGTGATGGTGGCCAGTAAATTACGTGGGATATGGTAGGGAAGAAATGGCTAGACTGGGGGTGAAAAGGGGTCAAGGGGAGGAGGGGACATAAATCACAGCAAGTATTATGGTGTATAACTGTGGGGAATGGGAGACGCAAGAAGTGTATGATTATGAAAAACAGTTGTTAAAGATAAGTACTCGGTGGTTAGGGTGTATGACGTGTCGGGGAATAAAGTCTTTAAGTAAATAGCATATAGGTAGATATCACTTACCAGCTATTGGTCCCGATAGGGCTTGGCACCTCTGTGCTCGTACGCCCGCTCAGGACCTTCAAATAGACACATGTGTTGTATAGGAAACTATTGGGAGACCATGACTGGAGGGCGTGGGCGTGGGCAGTGGCCAGGATGAGGAACCAATAGGGTAAGCGAGGGGGTGTGGGCAAGGGAGCGAGAAGTACGGACGTAATAGGGAAAGAGCGTGTTTCTTTGGGAAGGCGGAGCGGTGCGCCGACTGCGTCACGCCGCTAATGCGCATGCGTGAGTGGCGAAGTGTGCCACGTGTACAGTAGGACTATGGGGAGTGCTGGGTATGGAAGGCACCTGCGCGAGAGGCAGGGTCAGCCATGTTTGTTAGGGGAACGAAGGGCGGTATTAGGGAGGGGAAATCCGTGGACGGAGGAGATGGATATGTGTAAATATAACCGATTAAATATGTGTAAATATAACCGACAGAAATATATTTAGAACGAGGAAAAACGCACAGTAATAAAGTATCTTCCTGTATTTCCAAAGAACGTAGAACTGTTACGGAGAATAGTAGTAGTGAGGGGATGCTGCCATCTAGTGGCCATTTCAAGTACATTTCATATTAAAGTTCAAAGCAGGTTACAGGAAATGAACTATTTTACAGAGGGTTTTTTTTGTGTATCCACTAATATTGTTGCTTGTGTGTGTCAGCTATTGGTCTTATATATATCTCAGCTACTGGTCATATTTTAGTTTCAAAGTTATGAAAAAGAGAGGGGTTATGGAAGTAAACATTGAAAATGTGCAAAGAAACAGGGAAAATGCCAGCTGTGGGATATAGATAGAATGATCATATGTGTATAATACAAGGGGGTAATAAATATTAAAGTGCATACGTACTAAAACAACAAACACAACAAACCCCCGATCTGGAAAAGAGTAATGACCTTTCCCTTGCCTGAACGATCCGTTTTTGACTTACGTAAATTAATGGAAACTGATCCCTCTTGTACTGCTACATCTCCGGAGAGGATCCCTCCCACCGAAGATTTCGACCTACTGACTAATTCCCCTACCCGAAACGCCCCAAAGAAGGCCAAATGAATGCAGTGCTGAAAAGCACCACCTCGTATTGACTAGAGCACACCTCCTGCGCTGCCAGTACAACTTTACTCAAAATCTCGAAAGTGACCGGGCGCCTGGAATCCCTTGCGAACGATCCTGCCCTGAATCCTCTCATCGCCTGCCCAACCCTAAAATCCTTAGTCACGTCCTTTTGACCCCTGGACTTAAACAAAAAGGCCAATGCCGCCAATTTTTTAGACAGGGCCGCCGCCGACGTGCCCTCCGCAAAATTGTTCCCTACAAAATATAGGAGCAAGCACGACCGATCCTCATCCGATGAACAGCCCCCAACTTGTGCCGTCAAAGCGTCCCACGCCTCCCAGACGGGCGTGTACGCTGCCCATGAAGACTCTGCCAGTGACCTCCTAATCAGCAGTGAGACTGCCCGAACGGAATCGTCCACATCATCTCTGGACAGGGAACCCCAATCTCTTCCGCTGATGGTGCCGCTGCCCGGAACCTGTCCCACTGGAATCGAGAGAGGGCATCAGCAATGATGTTGTCCACCCCTGGCAGATGCACCGCAAAGATGCAAATATTGAATCGTAAACATGACAAAACCAATTGCCTCATCAACCTAACCACCGGCGGTGAGGATGCTGAAAATTTGTTTACCGCTAGCACTACGCCCAGGTTATCGCAATTGAAGCAAATGCGTTTGTTGGCCAAAACCTGCCCCCACAACTCTACCGCCACCACTATGGGAAACAACTCTAACAACACCAAGTTAGCTGTAAATCCCGCCTCCACCCACGAAGGATCCCAGGGGGAAGCGCACCATTTTCCTGCCATAAAGATGCCAAAACCGTGAGCGCCAGACGCATCCGTGAACAATTCGATGTCAAAATTACTCACCTCCTCTTCCATCCAAAGAGACCTGCCATTGAAATCCTGCAAGAATGTCAACCATACCTTTAAGTCCTCTCTCATGTCCCCCGTCACTCGGATCCGGTGGTGAGGTGCAGAAATTCCTGCCGTGGCGCTGGACAAACGCCTGCAGAAGATGCGTCCCATCGGCATTATCCTGCAGGCAAAATTTAATTTACCAATCAGGGATTGAAGGTCGCGAAGGGTGACCTTTTTCCTACCCACCACATTCTGGATGGTAGTTTTCAGGTCGCTAACCTTGTCCAGTGGAAGACTGCATTCCATGGCCAGTGTGTCAATATGAACCCCCAAAAACTTCAGTGATGTGGTGGGTCCCTCTGTCTTTGCTATTGCTAGTGGAATACCAAAGGACTGGCAGATCTGATACATCGCCGCCAAAGCGGCAGCGCAGTCAGCTGAACCTGCCGCACCCATGAAAAGGAAGTCATCCAGATAGTGTATTACTGAATGGACACCTGCGACTTCTTTTACCACCCATTCTACAAAACAACTAAACTTTTCAAAAAATGAGCAGGATATTGCGCAACCCATAGGAAGGCAAAGGTCAACAAAATACTTACCCTCCCAAACAATCCCCAACAAACGAAAACTGGAAGGGTGTACCGACAGGAGCCTGAAGGCCGATTCAATGTCCGTTTTAGCTAACAGGGAACCCTGTCCCAGCTTCCTAACCCAACGGAGAGCTACGTCAAAAGACGTATACACAACCGATGTGTCCTGTCCCGACAGACCGTCATTTACTGACGACCCTTTTGGAAATGAAAGGTGGTGAATGAGGCGAAAAGAACCTGGCTCCTTCTTGGGGACCACCCCCAATGGCGAGACAATCAAGCCGTCCAGCGGGCAATCAGTAAATGGTCCCGCTACTTGGCCCGCCTCCCTTTCTTTGGCCAATTTGGATGACACGACCTCAGGAAATTCCATAGCCGACCTAAGATTTTTATGTGGACCCCCCCCCCCCCCTGTCGCTGCACAGTGACTGGGTATAATGAAACCCTCCGAAAACCCGCCCCGCAAAAAAGCCGCGTCCTCGGCCCGCAGATACTCACAAAAGAATGGTTCCATCCTTTGAACTCTCACCGGAGTCATCCCTCTTGTGTCCAGCATCCGACACCCTACCCTTCTTCTGCTTGTAACACCGTGATGACGGGTGTGACCCCCCCACACCCGGAACACTCGTGTTTAAAACGACACGAGGACCCGAACCTGCATGTGCCGTCATTAAACTGCCAGCACAAACCTTTTGTTCTACTGCCTGGTTTTCCCGTGGCACCTGCACTATCCTGTCCCCGAAAGGACTGCTGCCCTGTTGCTGGAATCATCAGGCTCATCCATAACTCTATGTCCTTGTGGTTCCAACACACTGAAGGCCGAACCGCCTTCCTCTGCCTAAATAACTCGTCGTACCTGAGCCAGGCATCACCCCCATACCTCCTGTACGCTTCTCCAATCGCATTCTGATAGCAGAAAAGCGCCGAACAGCACTCAGGGTTCTTCTCGCCAATAACGCAGGCCAAAATCTCAAACGCCTGCAACCAGTTCTGGAAAGTGCGCGGAATCAAGCGATACCTGCGCCGTTCCTCCTCCTCTTTCTTGGATTCGGTAGACTTCACCTTATCCAGATTGAACTTTGCCAGTTGCAACAATGAGAAAATTTCGATAAACTCACCCTTCCAGATGCGTTCACGAACCTCTGCCATCAGGTGCACCCCTAGCGGTCCTGTAAGGCACACGTACATCTCAGACTTCGCCGCATCCGCCAATCTGACAAAATCCCCCTCTCCCGCTTTTGCAAGATCCCCTGAAACCTCACTGGTTTGCACCGCTACCTCCGCACTGGCCAGCGTCACTGTTGCAGGTATAGATTGGAACAAAACCTGCGTGGCTACCGGACCCGCAGCGACCGATACTGTCGCCGCTGGCTGCTGTGTCACTAAACCAATGCCGCTTGGCAGTTGAACCTCCCTCTGCTGACCCGCTAAGGGTGTTAACGGTGATTGCCCCTGGCCCGCCCACACCCCCACAGGTAAACCTGACGCTGTTAGGGGCCCCCCCAACAAACTTCTCATACCCGCCATGAATGATTCTAACGCCGGGATAATCACTGCCTGCGCATTGCCCCCCAAGCTGGCCCCAGTCTGCGCTAGCTCCCCTTGCACCCCCAAACCTGACCCACATGAAATACTGGCAATGTTAGGAATTATAGAGGCCTCACCTGGTGGCACAGGTAAGCCCACCTGCCCGACCGCTGCTCCGGATCCTGCCGAGGTTGATGCCCCTCCATCAAGTCGTGGTGCTGCGTCATTGGACCCGCCGGCGGCCGTGCCCTGCTGCTGGGCCGAGTGACCCGCCTGGCTGCTCCACTGCTGTGCCCTGTCCTCCTGCTGCTCGCCTCCTTGCCTGGCTGTCGCCGTCTCCCCACTCCTCCTGGTGGCTGGCCTGTCCGCTGAAGTGTCTCGGGGCCCTCTCCCCCCGCTCTGCGAAGAGGAGGTGCCCGGGCTGCTGGATCTGCCGCCGCCTCCCTTCTGCTTACTGGCACGCGCGGCCTGGGGTGCGGCGGCCGCCGCCCCCATCTTGTCCGCCGCTTTTCCGCGTCTGGCTCCTCCCGCCGTGCTGCTCTTGGTGCTCCTGCCGCTACTGGTCCTCCCGGCTGACCCACCCACCGCTGCCTTCTTAGCAGGGGGCCCCGGGGGGTTCTGCACTGGGCTCCCACCCCTCCGTTGCGACCGCGAGGTCGGATCCGGGCTGAGCCGCTCTGGCAGCCGCGAAGTTCTGCGCCCCAACTCCTGCTGCTGGCCGCTGGTGCTGGGCCCTGCTGACATGGCCGCCATCTGGGATTGTACCCACTCTGGTCCCCTGGACGCCGCCTCCGCCCGAACCCTCTCCACCAAGGCCTCCAAATCCTCCATGTTGAGATGCAGGCAAGGTACGTCCTTCCAGCTTCTTGCCCCACGCACGTCTGAGTAACTCCGCCCACCCCCTTCTTCTACATTGCCTGTCCGTCTCCGCCCCCACTCCTGTCCGGCCTCAGCCTTCCCTTAACCCTATCCTTCCTGGCAGGCTGCACTATCATGTGCGGCCTTCCAGATTGCGCTGCTCTGCACTTACAGGCCTTATCTATATGATAAGAGAAAAGGATAGCCACAGTAAGGGCTGGTTCAGACGGGCGTTTTTGTGGCGTTTAACGCAGCGTTTCAGACGCAGCGTTTTTTGGGATCTACTGCCATCCCATGCAAGTGAATGGGAGCGTTTAGAGCTGGCTTTTGCAGTCTTTCATGAAAGCCTGGCAGTAGATCCCAGCGTTGCGTCTAGTCTCAAAAGCAACATGCTGCTTTCAGAGGCAGTAAACGCGAGGAAACAATAGCAGAGACCAGAACTGCTAGCCTTGAACGCTTTTCAAAAGCTTTCAAAAGCTAGCTTTTAAACGCTGGCGTTTGAACGCAATGCCAAGCAAAAGCTCAGCAGACGCCCGTGTGAACCAGCCCTAAACATGGGCCATGAACTATAAGTCCCACTAGAGAAAAAGAAAAAAAAACCCATCCCGCAACACCCACCCTTCTACGTCCTAGCAACTGGCCTAGAGTAGTTTGGATCCCTCTAACTTGTCCCTTCTTTAATTAACCGTTAAGAATGGGGCTGTTAAGAGGGAGAGTGCGCGTGAAGATATACAAGACTTATCCAGGAGGGGGGAGAGGTCCACTGCCTGGCGGCACCCAGAGTTCACAGGAGAAAACTTGTCTTGTAAACCACATTAAGTAATTAGTACCTGCATTAGTAGGAAGTAGTTTTGGTTTGAGATGGCCATCTGGAACGGAAGCAGTAGATTTGGGCGCATGAGACAAGTGGACAAAAAGGGCGCCCCATTCACTTCCATTATAAATATCGTTTAATGGGCGCTGAACGGGGAAAATAAGGCGCCGGAGATTTTTAAGGATTTATAACGGCGCCCGGAGATTTTTAAGGATTTATAACTATGTTTGTGATGATTTAAGTTTACAAAATGAGCCCGTGACGAATAACGTTTATGAAGATAATAAATCACTATTTCTAAAACATTTCTAACACATTATTATCCACCCAAAAAAATAATTTTCATTTTTTTTCTTTACATTTTTTATTTATTAATGTCTGTAAAACATTATTATCCATAGGGGGTTTTAGGTTTAGGCACCAACAGGGGGGTCTTAGGTTTAGGCACCAACAGGGGGGACTTAGGTTTAGGCACCAACAGGGGGGTCTTAGGTTTAGGCACCAACAGGGGGGTCTTAGGTTTAGGCACCAACAGGGGGGTCTTAGGTTTAGGCACCAACAGGGGGGTCTTAGGTTTAGGCACCAACAGGGGGGTCTTAGGTTTAGGCACCAACAGGGGGGACTTAGGTTTAGGCACCAACAGGGGGGTCTTAGGTTTAGGCACCAACAGGGGGGTCTTAGGTTTAGGCACCAACAGGGGGGTCTTAGGTTTAGGCACCAACAGGGGGTCTAGGGGTTAGGGATAGGTACAGGGAGGGTTTTTAATAAACGAAAATATAAGTTTCACTTTACAAACAGGGAAGATTAACGTTTTAAGAATTGCCGATCTCATACACATTATTTAGTGATTTATAAATTCTTAAAACACTATTTATAAACGAAATTCTACACAATAATTTCTATAAACGATATTTCCATTTATCGTTTATACCACACGCCCTTTTTTCCCCGACGCCCTTTTCGTACGTACGCATCTGGAACAAACAGGTATTGTAAGTTTAAGAGCCTGCTATGCTGTGGGGAGAGTACAGCAGGGGAGTCTGCTGGTGAGGGATATTAGGTTAGTGCTAATACTCCATGAAGCATAGGTGGTAATGTACTGTAGATGGATCTACGCCATGTAATGGGGTGAGGGTATCTTTATATATGGAAGGAATATAGTGGGTTATATAAAAGGCATTTTATATTAAGGACCTCCACCATGTACAGTATATTGTAAGCTAGTGTTGAGCAATCATAACCTACCTAGCTTCAATTCTATCCCAAATTAATTCAAGATCCACAAGATGATTGCCTCATTCCTTCAACATTGATTGGAATGCAGTTGTGCACTCAAAACAGTGATAAACAAAATCAATGCTATATATATATATATATATATATATATATATATATATATATATATATATATATATATATATATATATATATATATATATATATATATATACACACACACATACTAGCTGGTCGCCCGGGTATGTAATTGGCTAGTGTTAGCTCTGTCCACTTTTCTAACCGTAACACAAAAGTTTGTTTTCTTAAAACAGAAAGAATTTGCGATAAATCAGGTTGGAGTGAGCTTGAGATGTCTCCCAGTGCATCACTGCTGAATATATGTAAATTAACCATTGTTCCCTTAGAAGCTAAACACACCTCCAGAACCACTGGAATGCAATGATGTGTCAGCTTGTTAGTTTGTACAGAACCATAATAATCCAACATGAATACAGCCTGTTTTGGATTGTTTGCTCCTCAGCAGTGCATGGCATGGATTAATTTGGCTCTATGCAGTAGGGCTTGTAACACCGAGGGGTACAAACTAATCAGCAAGCTTATGGTGACCTAGTACTCATTGGAGTGTGTAAGGGACTACAATGGTCCTAAAAGCCCCCTTACTAAGATGTTAAGAAAAACAAAAGTTTGCTTTCTTAAAACAGAAATAATTTGCGATAATTCAGGTTGGAGTGAGCTTGAGATGTCTCCCAGTGCATCACTGCTGAATATATGCAAATTAACAATCCTACCCTTAGAAGCTAAACACACCTCCAGTGTAACAGTGTAAGAATGGCTGCAGTTTACATTTTCCAGTATTTGTCTCTTTTGTGTGCCAAATTTCATTCAAATCCGTTGAGCCGTTTTTGCGTGATCGAGTAACAAACATCCAAACATCCAAACATCCGAACTTTCCCATTTATTATATTAGTATAATATATACATATACATATATTAGAGGGGATTAACATGTATAAATACATCAGAGGGCAATATAATACCTTGGCGGATGAGCTTTTTGTCCCTAGGCCTTCTCAAAGGACTAGAGGATATGATCTGCGCATGGAGGAAAAACGTTTTAGCCATTTATTTAGGAAAGGGTTCTTTACAGTAAGAGTGATTAAGATGTGGAATGCATTGCCACAGGAAGTCGTTATGGCAAACTCTATACCTGCATTTAAAGGGGGCTTAGATGCTTTCCTTGCGTTGAAAGACATCCATGGCTACAATTACTAGGTAATGCCTAATGATGTTGATCCAGGGATTTTATCTGATTGCCATCTGGAGTCGGGAAGGAATTTTTCCCTTTAGGGGCTAATTGGACCATGCCTTGTAAGGGTTTTTTCGCCTTCCTCTGGATCAACAGGGATATGTGAGGGAGCAGGCTGGTGTTGTACTTTGTACTGGTTGAACTCGATGGACGTATGTCTTTTTTCAACCAAAATAACTATGTAACTATGTAAGAATAACTGTAAAGTTATCAAAAGATCCAACAAATGTTCAGGTTAGATATTTAGCTTCATTGGAGTGTGTCACCAATGTTCCAGTTTTGTGTGGGGATACTGTAGTCAGTATATCATAGACGAGTCTTAACCGTATACAGTAAGAGAGTGTTTATCTTCGTGGCTTCAGTGTATGATATGGATATGTGACCTTGTGGTCATTGTTCAAAGCTGTGGGGCATATGGGGATGTCACAGTACCGTAATGTTATTTGTTAGTGGGCAGCAAAGTTCTAAACAGTGTCATAAGCAGGGATGCTTATCCGGATTCCAGACATCCGGGTAACCCGGATATCCAACCATTTTTACGCTATCCGGCCAGATCCGGATTCCAGATAGTTGGGCCCAAATCCGGATAGTTATCTGTGGATAGTTTGACGCATGACCCGGATATCCACGGATATCCGCGGGTATCAGGATACGAAATACTGTAGCTAAGGTGATGACGTCCTGGAGCCAATCAGAGGGCTCCCAGCAGAAGCCCTAGCAACCAATTACAGAGGGGAACCCCGGCCAGCCCCACCTGACCTCATTGAGCCAATCAGAGGCCTCCCAGCCTAAGCCCTGGCACCCAATCACAGAAAGGAACACTGGCCAGCCCCCCTTGTATAATAAGGAGGGATGCCATGATGAGACAGATCATCCTTGCTTGCTGAATGCTTCCTGAGAGACATGCTGGTGGCCTACAAAGAGATGTACACACCACAGTTATAAACCTAATGCAGGCCATACACTGGCTCGATTCCCGGCCGTTTCGACAGCAGATTCGATCCTGGGATCGAATCTGCTGCCAATCGTTCGCGGTAAACGCAGCCGCCGATCCGTTTTCTTCCCGAAATTGGATCGGTTTGTCGGTCGCGCCGTGCGGGAAATTACCCTCGATCGCCCGCGGGTAAAGTGCGCGTCGCTAGTGGCGGCCGATCCAATCAAGTATACATTACCTGAGGCTGGCTCCCGGGCGTCTTCTCCGCACTGCACGGCTCTGTTCCGGCTCCATCCATAGTGACGCTTCCTGTGTCACTGCAGTGACCAGGAAGTTCAAATCCAGGAAGTTCAAATAGAGGGCGCTCTATTTGAACTTCCTGGTCACGGAGTAACACAGGAAGCGCCGGGATGGAGCCGGAACAGAGCCGTGCAATGCGGAGAAGATGCCCGGGAGCCAGCGTCAGGTAATGTATACGGGGGGGCAAGCGGCAGGAGCAGCTCAGCAGATGGTGAATCGGTTTCAGGCTGAAATCGATTCACAATCTGTTTGCAGTAAAGGCAGCCATACGATCCCTCTCTGATCAGATTCGATCAGATAGGGATCTGTCAGCTGGTCGATCTAATGGCACATCGACCAGTGTATGGGCACCTTAAAGCTGTTCATTGATTAACCCCTTCACTACTCTATAGTAATCGTTAATTAGCTTGATTGATGTCTCATAGTGTGACAGTTAGAGTGTGTGCTGCACAGCTGCAGTGCTGCTGGGCCAAGGGCTGTACACAGTGATAGCTCAGTGATTAACCCCTTCACTATCACTACAATATTGTTAAATCATTCATGTGTTAGTGTGCACTAGTGTTACGTATTCTCCTCTGCTGTCTGACTGTCACTCAGCACTTGCCATGTGTCACGTGGCACTTGGCACAAGTCACGTGGCACCTGCCAAGTGTCACGCGACACTTGGCACGTGTCACCTGCCAAGTGTCACGTGCACTTAGTACGTGTCACGTGGCACTTGGTACGTGTCCTGTGCCACTTGGCACTTGGCAAGTGACACGTGACACTTGGCAAGTGGCAAGTGCCACGTGACACTTGGCAAGTGCCAAGTGCCACATGACACTTGGAAAGTGCCACGACCAGCATGCTCCTGGCAGACATTACACCTGCTGCTGCATTGCCCTGCTCCTGCTGCCTGTGCAGCTCCCACTTCCAGGCCAGGGTGCCACAGGCCACTGATACCACGTAAATTTACCCAAAACACAATTGCTGCATAATTTTTTGGAGGTGTCTTGGCTGAAAACTGTCATGTCCCAGTTGTGCGGTTGGACTTTGGACACAATGTGGACTGCACGACCGCTGTCTGGAACCTAGGCCTAATGTTAATTGACAGCCATTTTTTTTTGGGGGGGGGGGGATTTGAAGTCCCCACATCATCAATTAGTGTTCCCCTTTGCAAATGTAATACCACAGTGCCACCTACAGGTAGTCAATAAAGTTGAAGCCGTAAGTTGTAATGTAGTCTTTCTTGTAATTATGGCATATCAAACTGGTTTAAGCAATAATGACCTCTTTCCAGTCCTCCCAAGTCTCGGTGGCGGCTAACACCATACTTCGTGGGACAATGGTCTCGGGAACAGAGGGCTGTGCTGACTCTGGCTCAAAACACCTAGAAAGTGTGTCCGCCTTGGTATTCTTACTACCTGGCGTATACGTGATCAAAAATGTAAATCTCGAGAAAAATAGCGACCACCGAGCCTGTCTCGGGCTTAACCTTTTAGCCCCCTCGATGTATTCTAGGTTTTTGTGGTCGGTATAAACCGTGATCGTGTGCTCAGCTCCCTCTAGCCAATGACGCCACTCTTCAAAGGCCAATTTGATGGCTAGGAGCTCCCTGTTGCCTATGTCGTAGTTTCTCTCTGCCGGAGAGAACCTTCGAGAAAAATAGGCACACGGGTGTAGTCTACCCTGAAGACCAGAACGCTGGGACAGCACAGCCCCCACCCCGATCTCCGAGGCGTCTACCTCAACAATAAACGGAAACGAAGTGTCCACATGTCTGAGTATGGGGGCTGAGCAGAACAACCCCTTTAACTTAGAAAAAGCCTGTAAGGCCTCGGGAGACCAATGAGTGGTGTCTGCCCCTTTTTTAGTAAGGCTAGTGAGAGGGGCGACAACTGTGGAGTACCCCTTTATAAACCTTCTATAATAATTCGCAAACCCCAAGAACCGTTGCAATGATTTTAACCCCACCGGCTGTGGCCATTCCAGGACTGCAGAAACCTTGGCAGGGTCCATAGACAGACCTGAGGTGGAGATTATATACCCCAGAAAAGCCACCGACGTGACCTCAAAAATACATTTCTCGAGTTTGGCGTATAACCGATTCTGCCTCAGTTTGTCTAAAACCATCCTGACATGGGTTCTGTGTTCCGGGAGGTTGTTAGAAAAAATGAGAATGTCGTCAAGATAGACTAGGACGAACTTCCCCAAGACCTCCCGAAAAACCTCATTGATAAGTTCTTGGAAGACGGCCGGGGCATTACACAAGCCGAAAGGCATCACCCTATATTCGTAGTGCCCATCAGGGGTATTGAAGGCCGTCTTCCATTCATCGCCCTTCCTTATACGCACCAGGTTGTATGCCCCCCGTAAATCCAGTTTTGAAAATATCCTAGCCTCAGTGACCTGTGTGAACAAATCGTCTATAAGTGGTAACGGGTAACGATTCTTCACCGTGATTTTATTGAGGCCACGATAATCAATGCAAGGCCGTAAACCCCCGTCTTTCTTTTTAACAAAAAAGAAGCCTGCCCCAGCGGGTGACCGGGATGGCCTAATAAACCCCTTTGCCAAATTCTCACGGATGTACTCCTGCATGGCGAGTTTCTCGGGACCAGATAAATTATATAAATGGCCTCGAGGAGGCATACAACCAGAACGAAGGTCAATGGGACAGTCAAATGGGCGATGCGGGGGTAATTTATCCGCGGCCTTGGGACAAAACACATCGGCATAATCTGAATACTGTTCCGGTATACCTTCCACCTGTACCTTAGTTAGACCTAATGTTAGTCTCCCCAAACACTGCTGGAAACAATGAGGTGACCATGCTGTCAACTGTCCTGTGGCCCAGTCTATTTGTGGGGAGTGAACCTGCAACCAAGGCATGCCTAGGATTATAGTGGAGGTGGACATGTGTAAAACAAAAAATTGTAACTGCTCCTCGTGCAATACCCCTATGGTGAGCTTCACAACCGGAGTCTGTGACAGGGGACAATTCCGCTGCAAAGGGGAATCGTCAACAGCCGTAACCTGAATGGGGGGTCTCACGGGAGTGAGTAGTAGACCCAACTCCTGAGCAAACTCAAAATTCATAAAGTTAGCCGCTGAGCCGGAGTCAATGAAAGCCTCAGTGGCAACAGACTTATCATCCCATGTGATAGTACAAGGGAGAAGTAATTTTTTCTCTTTAAGGGGTGAAGGTTGTGTGCCTAGGGTGTCACCCCCCCACTACTCCTAGGCAGACCCGTTTCCCGCCCTGTTGGGGCAATTTCGCACCCTGTGCCCTGCCTCTGCACAGTATAAGCACAGTTGTTCCGTCATCCTCCGCCTTCGCTCCACCTGGGTCAGTTTTGATCAACCAATCTGCATCGGCTCTGGTGAAGGCAAGGCCGGAGCGGGCGAGACAGGCGGAGATGCTGTTACAGAGGATGCAGCAACCGGTGCCGCATACGAAGTCACCCTGACACGGTGACTACCCCTAGCCTGCCTCTGATGGCGTAGTCTGCAATCTACTCGAATGGCCGATGATATGGCCTCATCAAGAGTCTTGGGCTCGGGTACCGTTAACATTAAATCGGAGACCTCCTCCGTCAACCCAGACAAAAAATAATCCATTAGTGCGAAGTTATCAAATCTGGAGGTGACTGACCACCTGCGGAACTCCGCCGCATAATCCTCGACCGAACCCCTGCCTTGCCGCAAAAGTTTGAGCTTCCGCTCTGAGGATGCAGCAAGGTCAGGGTCGTCATAGATTATGGCCATGGCCTTAAAGAATTCCTCTACCGAGGTCAGGGCGGTATCGGTGGGAGACAGGTTATATGCCCAGGATTGGGAGTCCCCAGTCAACAACGTTTTAATAAAGATGACCCGTTGGGTCTCAGTCCCCAAGGATCGGGGTCTTAATTCAAAATATGATAACACTCTACTCCTGAAATTCAGTCAGACTTGTGGCCGGAAAACTTCTCAGGGACAGGCATACGTATGTCATCACTAGGAGGGGATCGCACTGAATCAACTGATGTCTGGAGGGTTCTCACGGAGCCGGATAAGGCATCAATTAAGGCTTTGTGCTGGCCTAGTGCTTGGTGAATGCTATCCACCGAAGTGGCAAGCACAGTCAGAGGATCAGTGCGTTCCATCAGTTGTTTTGGTCTGGCGTTCTGTAACGATCGGTGAAGCACAGAGAGGTCTGATTACCGGTGACCTGCAGCATCACGGGGAATACAGACGTATACCAGATTATATGTGATCTGCAGTATCACCGATAATCCAATATACTAGCTAACCTCCGTTCACCTGAGTAGAGTGTAGTGTTAGGTGTAACAGTAATACTTAGAGGACTAGGCCTCAGTACAGCAAGACGTACTGTACAGATTCCCTCCGCAACCGTGAGCTCTCCAAGACGGGAGGAGTCAGGCTGCCAGCAGGAAGGATCTTCTGGAAGTAACCCTCAGGCGGAAGGGTCACTAACAGAACAAGGAACCGCCTCCAAGAGTGAGGTCGGTTCTCGAGGTCGGACAAGCCAGGTCGTACACACACGGACAGATAAAGTACAATACAGTAGGCAAAGGCGGAGTCAAAGTACAGGCAGGGTTCGGCAACGGGGTATCAGATATATCGGGGTACAAAATCAGGAGGCAGAAACAGAGTCTAGGAACGAGCCGAGGTTCGGCAACAGAGTATCAGAAATATCGAGGTACAAGGTCAGAGTTCAAGAGAGTAGTCGAGCAGGCAAATTGTCATAACAGATAATCACAATCAAACTAGTACTTTAGCTATCAATATCTAGCTAAGTGTAGGATTACGGCTCCAGCCGGTCCCGGCACACTTAAGGATCTGACTACGGATCTGGGTGCTCCCACATATGTGATCGCAACGCCAGACAAAGCAAGAGTGAACAGCCGGCAGTATATATGCCCCTATGCATCCCCCAGCACCTCCCAGATTGCTGGACCAATGGGGAGCGGAGTAAGAGTCAGCTGACCTGCCTGATCAGCTGACTCTCTCCCGGGTGTCATAAGGGCTGTTTGAGTGCGCGCGCGCGCGTCACTCTAAACCCTGTGGGACTACGAGTCCCAGCCACCGCAGCCCCGCTCAGCGGTGTCTCCGCTGCGGGGACATGTGCGCGAACCGCCGCGTCCAACGCGGCGGTTTCGCCGCGTTGCCCCACCTGCTGCATGGAGGCAGCCGCCTCATGATGTGAAGAGGCGGCTGCCTCTCCGTGTGCTGCGGAAAGAGCCGCCCGCCGCTGGCTCATGGCGGCGGCTCTTCCGCGATTCCTCACAGGCACACAGCCACACACACATTACACCTGCTGCTGCTGCTGCTGTATTTCTTCCTGCTGTCTGTGTCTCCACTGCCAGGGAACACATTACAAGGTGCTGCTGCCCATGCGCCACCAGCTATTTACGCTCAAAAATAGCTGCATTTCTGAAAAAAATGTAATAATTTTGTGTTATTATTTTAGAGGTGTCCGGGTTGAAAAACTGTGCTGTCCCAATTGTGTATTAGACACAATGTGGGCTTCACGACCGCTGTCTGGAACCTCATGGTGTTTATTTACAGCCCTGGTACCACCGCTAGAGAAGAAGAAGAAGAAGAAGAAGAAGAAGAAGAAGAAGAAGAATTCCAACTTACAACCATTTTGGACACACCTTCTCATGCAAACACTTTTCATGAAGTTAATTTACTATTTTTGATACCTTTTTTTATAACTACTACATCACCACATAATCACTTGATGTTTTTATTCATAAAAAAGGTGGTTTCATGCATCATTGACCTCCAATACAAGTTTTAAAAGCTATTTAAGGCCAGCTCGAATACAGACTCGGATAGTGACGTCGGATATCCGAGTTCAAATCGGATATTTGATTAACATGAATATCGAACTTCGAGTGAATTCGGATAGTTTACTATCCAAATTCGACCAAACTCGAATAGGATAATGAGGTATCCGATCAACACTACACAGTAGTACAACCTACGTGAAGGGTATCACTGGGTAATGAGATGATTAATACCAGTGAGCAGTGAACACAGTAGTACAAACTAAGTGAAGGGTATCACTGGGTAATGACATGATTAATACCAGTGAGCAGTGAACACAGTAGTACAACCTAAGAGAAGGGTATCACTGGGTAATGAGATGAATAATACCAGTAAGCACAGTACACAATGTCACTTACTAAATAAACTGCACTGGCAGTGTTACTGTCTGTAAGTAGTAGCTGAAGTGTATGACTGGCTAGCTGAATACAAGTGAGCAGTACACTCTGACCCTGCCTGCCTGCCTGCACTACACACACTAATCACCACCAGTACACTCTGACTACACTGACTACAGCAATGACTCACTGGCTACCTAACTAAATACAATTGACAACTACAGTATAACAGCACTGTTAGCAGTTAAGCGCTGGATTTTCTCACACAAAACGCTCTTGCTCTAGCTACAATGGCCTGAAGATAATCTTCTCAGTGCCACAATCTAGCAAGGACGAAGCTTTATATACAGGAGGGGAGGGCATAGCCTCCCCTCCTATGATTGGTTACTAGGGCGTGGCTGGGAGCCTCTGATTAGCGCCAGGGAAGTCACTTCTGCCTACTTCCGCTATTCAGGAATCAGGAATCAGGAATCAGGAATCGTTTATTTCGCCAAGCATGACTGGGTCATGCCCGGAATTGGGTTTGGCACGGTACATTTGGCTCAGAAGGGAGGAACAGAAAAATTTACACTTATACATGTCAGTAGCAGACGGTTACAATTACAATTACAATTTCACATGTCAGTGGCAGACGTTTACATTTGCTTCCCAGTTGCATTTACATTGTACATTACATTTGCGTTTACAGATTGCATGCTAGAGCAGCAGTTGGCTCTGTCCGTGGCAGTTCTATATTGCATGGGGGTGCCCTGGTGGGGAGTATGTTGAGGGAGTTCAGGAGGCTGACGGCTGAGGGAAAGAAGGAATTACTATGCCTAGCCGTCTTTGTGGAGATGGCCCGAAGCCTTCGTCCAAGTGGCATCGGACTAAAGTAGCAGTGGCCCGGGTGGGAGGGGTCGTTAGCGATCTTCAGGGCCCTCGATCTCAGTCTTTTGTTGTGTAGGAGGGCAAGTGAGGGGAGGGGTCTCCCAATGACCCTCTCTGCCGCCCTGATGACCCTCTGAAGTGAGTGCCTGTCGCTGGCAGTTGCGCCAGCGTACCAGACCAGGATGGATGAGCAGAGGATCGACTCAATGGTAGCGGAGTAGAAGTTGGTCAGAATCTCTTGGGTCATGCCAAACTTCCTCAGCTGGCGGAGGAAGTACAGCCTCTGCTGGGCTTTCCTCTGTACCACGGTGATGTTGGGCCTCCAGGTGAGGTCACTGGAGATTGTGGTGCCCAGGAGGCGAGCGCAGGGTACTCTTGCCACCTCCGTCCCGTCGATGTGAATTGGGGGTGGGGTGGAAGCGGACCTTCTGAAGTCGACAATTAGCTCGACGGTTTTTGCAGTGTTTAGCACCAGCCTGTTCTCCTTGCACCAGAGGGAGATTCTCTCCACCTGCTGACAGTACTCCTGGATATTGTTCTTGGTGACAAGTCCAATGATAGTAGTATCATCGGCGAACTTGATGACCTTAACTGAGTCCGCTCTGGATCTGCATCTGTTTGTGTAAAGGGAGAACAGCAGTGGGGACAGGACGCATCCTTGAGGTGCACCTGTGTTTGTGGTCATACTCCGTGAGCTGATGTCCCCCAGCCTGACGACTTGGGTCCTGTTGGTGAGAAAGTCTGTGATCCAGAGTCGTAGGCTTGGGTGCACTCCCAGTGCCGCTAGTTCTTCCTGCAGAATGCGTGGGCAAATGGTGTTGAACGCCGAGCTGAAGTCCAAGAGTAGGATTCTGGCGTACGTGTCTGGTCTATCCAGGTGGTCATAGATAGATTCAAGGCAGATGTTTACTGCGTCGTCAGTGGACCTGTTTGCCCTATACGCGAACTGATAGGGATCCAGAAGGGGCAAGGTGGAGAGTTTGAGGTTGGATAGAACTGCTCGCTCCAGGGTTTTCATTATGACGGACGTGAGGGCCACTGGTCTAAAGTTGTTAAGCTCGGAAACTCCCTGTTTCTTAGGGACCGGGATGATGGTCGACCTCTTGAAGCAGGCGGGGACCTTTCCTTCCCTTAGTGACTTGGTGAAAATGGAGGAGAGGATGGGAGCGAGTTGCCTGGCGCAAGTTTTCAGGCAGGCTGGAGTCACGCCGTCAGGGCCGGGGGCTTTCCTGATGTTTAGTGTTGACAGGAGTTGCAGGACATCAGCCTCTCCCACCGCTGGGGAGGGGGTTGGGCTCGTGATGTTCTCCTCGGTGTGTGGAGGGGGAGTGAGAGGTTCCAGGTGCTCCCCCAATTCTTCCTGTCTCTCAAACCTGCAGTAGAACTTTCCGAGTTCTTCTGCTAGTTCTGGGCTGGGTGCTGCGTGTTGAGGGGGGGGGTTGTAGTTGGTGGCAGTCCTGAGCCCCCTCCATACAGCCCGTGAGTCGTTTGAGCGCAGGTTTTGCTCCATCCTCTCAGCATATTCCCCTTTCGCGGCCCTCAGTTCCCGGTTAAGGTCGTTCCTCGCCCTCCTGTAGTCATCCAGGTTGCCGGACCTGTGTGCGACTTCCTTCTGCCTCCGGAGTTGCCGTAGCTTGTTGGTGAACCACGGCTTGTTGTTCGGGTAGACCTTGAAGGATTTGCTTGGTATGCAGGAGTCCTCACAGAAGCCAATGTATGAGGCAACATTGTCGGCCCACACATCCAGGTTTGGCGCTTCCAGGGTCTCCCAGTCAGTGCAGTCGAAACATGCCTGGAGTTTAAGCTTGGCCTCATCCGTCCATACTTTGACGGTCTTGAGGGTCGGTTTTGCCGATTCTAGGCGTCTCCTGTAGGTGGGGATAAGATGGACGAGGCAGTGATCGGAGGAGCCCAGAGCCGCCTCTGGGACAGCCTTGTAGGCGTCCTTCAGTGCTGTGTAGCAGTGATCGAGGGTGTTCGTGCCCCTGGTGGGGCAAGCCACGTGCTGGTGGTAGTGTGGCATTTCCCGGCGAAGATTGGCCTTGTTGAAGTCCCCCATGATCACGAATAGTGAGTCTGGCTGAGATGTCTCCCACCGCGAGATGGTCGCACTTAGCTCCAGCAGGGCAGATTTGGCATCAGCGTCAGGAGGAATGTACACTCCGACAAGGACATAGGAGGAGAACTCGCGTGGAGAGTATGACGGCCTGCAGTTGAGTAGTATGAGTTCAAGGTCAGGGGAGCACTTCCTGGTGAGAACTGATGAGGAGGGGCACCATGATGAGCTGATATAGAAGCAGATACCCCCACCTCTTTTTTTCCCGGAGAGTCCCGGGTCACGATCTGCTCGAGTGAGGCTGTAGCCAGGGAGATGGAGAGCGTTCTCAGGAATGTCCCCATGTAGCCATGTTTCCGTGAAACAGAGGACTGGAGTTGTCTTACTGAGGTCTCTCCTGTCACAGAGGAGGCGAAGTTCATCCAGCTTGTTAGGAAGGGACCGCACATTTGCCAGGAGGACTGAGGGGATGGCTGATCGTAGACCCTTCCTCTTGAGCCTCACACGGGCTCCTGCCCGACAGCCTCTGCGCCGCTGGCCTACCCAGAGGTCCAGGGCCGGATCCAGGATCTGTCGTATGTGATTCCAGACTAGTTTGGACAGGAGCCTGGCTGCAGGGGGAGAGGGGACACGTGGTTCCCACTGCATGAGCTGCTCCCTGGTGTACGTGGTGCGCATGGCCGTGAGTGGGCCATGGACCTTGGTGTGGGGGCGAGAGTTGGTGGATCGCCAGGGAGGGGTGGTAGAGCATGGCATCGCAGTGGAGGCCTTCCGTGTACCTCTCCTGAGTGTGCCCAGGTCAGACAGCATCCAGCATAAGTTTGAAGAAGTTCAGTGTGGACACAGCAGAAGATCAGCGGTAACAGCACAGCTCGGGGATATGTGGGCAGCAGATACCCTGAAACGCAAGCTGCTAGTTTGAAGTTCAGGAGTATGCAAAAAAGAAAACAGCAGGTACAACAAGGGGGCTGCAAGCAGCAGGTACCGGTTAGCAAGCTAGGTTCAGCTGGCATCAAAGCAACAAAGTTCAGCGGTCAGCACAGTACCAGGTTAGCAGGCTAGTCACAAGGTTCAGCAAAGTACCAGGTTAGCAGCTAGCTTCAAGCCGGCCAGACACAAAGTTCAGCAGTCAGCACTGAATTAAGCAAAGTACCAGGTTAGCAAGCTAGACACACCGTTCAGCAAAGCACGAGGTAAGCTGGGTTCAAGCTGGCCAGACACAAAGTTCAGCAGTCAGCACTGGGTTCAGCAAAAGTTCACATCCAGCGTACACCCAGTTCAGGGGTATGCAGCAGCAGCAGGCTGGGCAAGGGGGTGACAACGCATGTGTGGGGGAGAGAGCAGCCCCGCTGAGGGGTGGTAGAGAGAGTTAGGCTCTTACCCTTTCCATGTAGTCCGTGAGGGGTGCAGTTGCATCGCTCTGAGGAGCCTGGAGGTCTTGTATCCCGGTGCAGTGGGGTGGATGGATGGATGGGCTCCTGGGTGGTGGTGCCAGCAATAGTCCAGCTCCTCCACGTGGGTGGACTTGGGGGGCCTGAGGAGGCGGCAGAGGGCTGCTCAGCAGTAGTCCCGTGGTAGCGGCTCCGCCACGTGGGTGGGCTAGGAGGGCCTGAGGAGGCGGCAGAGGGCTGCTCAGCGGTGATGGTGGAGGGCTGCACCAGCTGCAGTAGGTGGATGAAACTGGCGGAGGCGGCGGTGAGAGCGGCCTGTTGTGCTGTGTTGTTGCTCCACGTGGTCACCACGTGGGGGGGAGATCAGCAGCAGCGGCGGCGGGAGGAGAGGAGGCCGGGACTTCAGGGTTCGGAGAGCACCGACCCTCTTCTCATCAGCAGCATACGGAACCTGGCTGCTGATCCGTGCTGTGCTGTCCGGAGGGTCTGGTCCGTGGAGGAACGGAACTCCGTCTCACTGTTGTCGGCGGTGGCACGTGGTGGCGAGCTGCGCTGCCCGGAGGACTGTTGGCAGACTGGGAGCCTGGGTCTGCGTGGTGAACTCGTCGGAGGCAGCTGGGAGATCGTGGTGGACACATCAGAGGTAGCTGAGAGATCCCTAGTTTCCTGAGATCCCCGTTCGGCTGTGAGGTGAGGTTGGTCCTTCTGCGCTGTAATTCCTAGCTTTTTGCTTAAATTAACTTACTCTAACGACTATACTATCACTACTATCTAATCTATTCACAACCTTACCACGACTTCTGTGCCATTTTAACTAGCATGAATGCGATCGAATTTACGCATTCACTGTCTGCAGAAGCGGATTTTAGTGATTGAAAATTGGTCCACGGCGACGAATAACCATGGCGGATAGCTTAAAAATGGTCGTGAAATCACTGCAACTCGTGATCACGACTTGTTGTTGAGCATCACTGCTCACAGTATGTTCTGCCCGCCACCCATACACAAGAACTTCCTGATTTGTATGAGGCCTTACAACCATTTCCAGTAGATAGTCCTCCAGGGAAACCCACTAATGTTGATTATGTACCCTTGCACCTTCGACTCCAGATGTTACACGTTTTTCATGAGTCCAAACTAGCAGAGCATCCAGGTGAAACCAAGACTGTGGAACTTATGTCCCGTCACGTGTGGTGGCCTTCCATTAATAAAGATGATAAGGCATTTGTGGCAGCCTGCTCCACTTGTGCCAGGAATAAGGTGTCTCGGGTGGCCCCCCGAGGCCATCTTGTACCTTTGCCCATTCCATCATGACCTTGGTCTCACCTTTCAATGGATTTTGTGGTGGATTTACCTTTGTCAGTAGGTAAAAAAGTCATTTAGGTTATAGTCGACCGATTTAGCAAAATGGCACACTTTGTACCTCTCACTGGGTTGCCCTCAGCTCAAGAACTGGCTAAGCTATTTATTACACACGTCTTCCAGTCGCATGGTATTCCAGAAAATATTGTGTATGACAGGGGCGTTCAGTTTGTGTCACGTTTCTGGTGTGCTTTTTGTAATCTTTTAGGCATCAAACTCTCTTTTTCTTCCGGGTTTCATCCGGAAACCAACGGATATACAGAGAGAACCAACCAGTCCCTGGAGCAGTACCTCCGTTGTTTTGCATCTGACTGTCAGGAGTCCTGGTTGGATTATTTACCATTTGCCGAATTTGCATTTAATAATCTCCCTAGTTCATCCACCAAACTATCACCGTTTTGGGTTGTTACTGGGCAGAATCCTAAATTTACCTTTTTACCATCTTCTCCTTCTCCTCTTCCAGCTTTAGAGGATTGGAGTACTCACATTCAGCAGATTTGGCCCCAGGTAAAGCACAATCTTAAGAATGCTGTATCCAGACAGAAAAAATATGCTGATGCTAAACGTTTAATTGAATCTGAATTTTCCCCGGGAGATATGGTATGGGTTTCCACCCATATCCCGTTACGTCATCAACCTTCTGCCAAATTGGGACCTAGGTTTATAGGTCCTTATCCCATTCAAGAGAAAATTAACGATGTGGTTTATAGGGTAACATTACCTCAATCTATCAGAGGAGTTGACTCATTTCAGGTTTCCCTTTTAAAACCAGCAGCGAACACAATTCCATGCTCAGCCCCTCCTCCACCCGTAGAGGTGGACAGGGAAACTGAATATGAAGTTGAGAAAATTTTGGACTCCATGAGAGTGCGTGGATCTATACAATATTTAGTGGATTGGAAAGGTTATGGGCCAGAGGAAAGGTGTTCGGTTCCGGCCCTTCAGATCCATGCTGATCAGTTAATTCAGGACTTTCATCAGGAATTTCCTGATAGGCCTGGAGGAGAGTGTTCGGAGGGGGGAAGGTAATGTGATAAGCTTACCTTCCAGCGGCAGGTCCCGCGACGTCTCCGGCGTGGTTTGGGCGAGCGGCGGGACTGCCGCGATGGAATCCTCTGGCGGCATCCCCGGCGTCCCTCCGGCGGTGTCTTTTGGCTCGCCTGCGACCCTAAGGTTGCATCGCGCGCGCGAGTTCGAGTGAGCCTTATAGGCTCAGGAGGAGGGTTAGAGATGACTGCAGGTGATGTCATGAGTTGACATCACCAAATGGGAGTGGTTTCTGGGGAATTAGGATCTGTATGTAAGGGCAGTGCTTTCAGTCATTCACTGGCCTTGATACTAATCAGTTTGCTGGTTTCAGATCTAGCTAGAAAGCCACTCTGAGATACACTGATATATTGTGTAGACGCACAATATATATGTACTCTAATCAGTCAGTATTATTCTTGCAGTTATTTGTAATATTCTAGTAATATTATTGAAGTAACATCTATTGTATAATTATCTGTGTACCGACCTTTTGCCTGCCTCTTGGCTTCACTCTAGTCTGATCCTTCTGTACCGCTGTCATCTGATAGTCGTTACCGACTCGGCCTGTCCCTGACTACGTTGTTGCCTAATCCTTACAATACGACTGACATCTGACCTGTGTATGACTCTGCTTGGTATTTGACTACGATTTAGCCTTAGGATTCTGTACCTCGATATCTCTGACCTGTTTACGACCTTAGCCTGATCCTGACCACGTTATTACTGTTTATTGTATATTACCTGTACGCTATCATAACATGCACCAGTGTGATACTTCCTTTGTAGTACATTATCCCAGTTCACCAAACTTAGTGCCTGCCTGAGTTGATTGAACTTTGTTTTTTGTAAAATTCATAGTTTTAGTGGTTCTGCTGCCCCGCGGCCTATCAGTCACCAGATCAAACGTTATCATGTTGTGATCAGTGCCGTTTCTAGGCTAAAATGCACCCAGGGCGAGGGTGTAAAAATTGCGCCCCCCCCCCCCCCCCGCAGCAAGGTATGGATGCTCACAGTATAGGTTAGCCAGGTATAGTTGCACTCAGTATAGATTCCCCCAGAATAGGTACCCCAGTATTGGTAGCCAGCTATAGGTCCCCCCAGTATAGGTAGCCAGGCATAGGTGAGCCAGTATAGTTGCCTCCGGTATAGGTTAGCCAGGTAGGTGCCTCCAGTATAGGAAGCCAGTATAGTTGCCCCCAGTATAGGTTAGATAGGCAGGCGTCCCCGGTATAAATTAGATAGGTAGTAGGTGCCCCCAGTACAGGTTAGCTAGGTGGGTGCCTCTAATATAGGTAGCCAGAATACTTGCCCCCAGCATAGGTTAGATAGGTAGATGCCCCCAGTATAAGTTAGTTAGGTATGTGCCTCCAATATAGGTAGCCAGTATAGTTGTCACCTGTATAGGCTAGCTAGGTAGGTAGGTGCCCCCAATAAAGGTTAGAGAAGTTAATGCTCCCACTATAGGTTAGATCAGAATCAGAATCAGAATCAATTTTATTTCGCCAAGCATGACTGGGTCAGGCCCGGAATTGGGTTTGGCACAATGGAGCAATACATAGAAAGAAAGGCAGGAAACATTAGAATGACAGTAGTGTCTCAAACTCAAGTATAAGCATACACGAATATACAATCACAATTAGATATACACATCCGAAGTCCGCCACTCCTATGCAGGTGGTAGGGCGCTGATAGTGGGTGGTAGGATGTTAAGGGAGTTCAGGAGGCTAACGGCCATCGGAAAGAAAGAGTTCTTGTGTCTGCTGGTCTTGGTGGGGACGGCCCGAAGTCTCCGACCCAGTGGAAGTGGGGTGAAAAAACAGTGGCCTGGGTGAGAGAGGTCACTTGCAATCCTCAGTGCCCTGGCTTGCAGTCTTGTGTTATACAGGTGGTCAAGTGGGGGCAGAGTTCTCCCAATGATCCTCTCCGCCGACCTAATGATCCTCAGTAATTTGTGCCTGTCACTGGCGGTGGCTCCTACATACCAGATCAAGATGGCGGAGCAGAGGATCGATTCAATGGTGGCAGTGTAAAAGCATGTTAGAATCTCCTGAGCCATGCCCAACTTCCGCAGTTGGCGGAGGAAGAAGAGTCTTTGCTGGGCTTTCCGTTGGGTTGACGTGATATTGGCTCTCCAACTGAGATCGCTGGAGATGGTGGTGCCCAGCAGGCGAGCGTCGGGCACTCTGGCCACCTCGGTGCCATCGATGTAGATGGGAGGTGGGGTAGGTGCTGACTTCCTAAAGTCAATTATAAGTTCGACGGTTTTGGTCGTGTTGAGCACCAGGCTGTTCTCTTTACACCAGTGGCATAGTCTTTCCACCTGCTGCTGGTACTCCCGGATGTTGTCATTGGTGACGAGGCCAACAATGGTGGTGTCATCCGCAAATTTTATGACTTTGACAGAGTCTGCCGTGGATCTGCAGTCATTTGTGTAAAGGGAGAAGAGCAGCGGGGACAAGACGCAGCCCTGGGGTGCCCCTGTGTTTATAGCCTCTACCCATGAGTGGATGTCCCCCAGCTTGACAACTTGGGATCTGTTGGAGAGAAAGTCGGTGATCCATAGCCGTAGAGTGGAGTGGACCCCCAGTGTGGTCAGGACATTCTGGAGGGTGCGTGGGCATATAGTGTTAAAAGCCGAGCTGAAGTCTAGTAGCAGTACTCTGGCATAAGCATCCCTCCTGTCTAGATGGTTGTAGATGTATTCCAAACAGATGTTTAGAGCATCATCAGTGGACCTATTTGCCCTGTAGGCAAACTGGAGTGGGTCTAGTAGGGGCAAGGTGGATAGCTTGAGGGTGGATAGGACCACTCTCTCTAGGGACTTCATGATGACGGACGTCAGGGCTACAGGCCTGTAGTTGTTGAGGTCGAAGATGCCCTGTTTCTTAGGGACTGGAATGATGGTGGACTTCTTGAAGCAGGCCGGGATTCTGCCCTCTGTCAGAGACCTGCTGAAGATGGCAGATAGGATGGGGGCAAGTTGCTCTGAACAGGTTTTGAGGTAGGCTGGGGACACGCCGTCAGGTCCCGAGGCTTTCCTGGCATTTAGTGTGGACAGGAGATGCTGAACGTCTGCCTCCCTCACTTCCAGAGAGAGTGAGTCCACACTTGGGTCGCTGTGCGCGGGGGCTGGGGGGGGAGGAGGTGGTGGGTGCCCCCCAGGCTCGGTCTGCCTTTCAAACCTACGGTAGAATTTGCTTAGTTCTTCAGCTAATTCGAGGCTGGGTGTTGCATGTTGCGGGGGAGGCTTGTAGTTGGTGGCAGCCTTAAGCCCTTGCCATACGGCTCGTGAGTTGTTCGAGCGCAGGTTCTGCTTCATCCTCTGCCCCCCAGGTTAGATAGGTAGGTTCCCCTCTGTATAGGTTAGTTTAGGTAGCTGCCCCCTCAGTATAGGTTAGATTAGGTAGCTGCCCCCCAGGTTAGATAGGTAGCTGCCCCCCAGTATAGGTTAGATAGGTAGGTGCCCCCCAGTATAGGTTAGATTACGTAGGTGCCCCCCAGTATGAGTTAGATTAGGTAGGCACCCCCCAGTATAGGTTAGATTAGGTAGGTTCCCCCCCAGTATAGGTTAGATAGGTAGCTGCCCCTCAGTATAGGTTAGATAGGTAGGTGCCCCCCAGGATAGGTTAGATAGGTAGGTTCCCCCCAGTATAGGTTAGATTAGGTAGGTGCCCCCCAGTATAGGTTAGATTAGGTAGGTGCCCCCCAGGATAGGTTAGATAAGTAGGTGCCCCCCAGGATAGGCATAAAATATAACTTTTAATTCATTAGGTTAAAATTTTTGGATACAGATACTACTGATAGTGCACAACGTGATTACAATTGGGTTGATAGGTACTTGGTAGCTAGTCAGACGACAAACCTATCAATCTCCCATTGTTTATATTATAAACCCTACACCAAGAACCCTACATGTTTCGTTTCATTTAATTTGAAACTTCGTCAGGAGTAAATAATAATAAAGTGCCAGAGTGCAAAAAAAGTGCTAAAAATAATATAAAGATTATCAAAATCACATAATACACATCATAGTAGCAATAAGTATGGCAGCAAGACAGCAGCCAAAAGGCTGCTGTCTTGCTGCCATACTTATTGCTACTATGATGTGTATTATGTGATTTTGATAATCTTTATATTATTTTTAGCACTTTTTTAGGTAGGTGCCCCCCAGTATGAGTTAGATTAGGTAGGTGCCCCCCAGTATAGGTTAATTAGGTAGGTGCCCCCCCAGTATAGGTTAGATAGGTAGCTGCCCCTCAGTATAGGTTAGATAGGTAGCTGGCCCAGTATAGGTTAGATTAGGTAGCTGCCCCCCAGTATAGGTTAGATTAGGTAGGTTCCCCCCAGTATAGGTTAGATTAGGTAGGTGCCCCCCAGGATAGGTTAGATAGGTAGGTGCCCCCCAGGATAGGTTAGATAGGTAGGTGCCCCAATATAGGTTAGGTAGGTGCCCCCCATGATGGAGGGGGGAGCCGCAGCCGTGGGGAGGGCAGCCCGACCTCTCCCTCCCTTCCACTCCCCGGGCCGCCCTCCATGCGATCTCCCCTCGGACTGCAGAGTAATGCAGCAGGGAAGCGCTATAGAAAACTACTCACCTCCCTGGTTCCGATCGCTGCTCTCTCGCCGCCAGTCTCCTCTCTCTGCATAGACGCTGATACGTATACACGCTGCTTCCTGTTTAGCCGGAAGCAACGTGTGTATGTATCAGCGTCTATGGAGAGATGAGACTGGCGGCAAGAGAGCAGCGATCGGAACCAGGGAGGTGAGTAGTTTTCTATAGCGCTTCCCTGCTGCATTACTCTGCAGTCCGAGGGGAGATCGCACAGAGGGCGGCCCGGGGAGTGGAAGGGAGGGAGAGGTCGGGCTGCCCTCCCCGCAGCTGCGGCTCTCCCCTCCATCACAGCGCCCCCCTCCCAGTAGCGCTCAGGGGGCCGCACGGGCTGCCCGGCCATAGAAACAGCCCTGGGTAGGTGCCCCCCAGTATAGGTTAGATTAGGTAGGTGCCCCCAGTATAGGTTAGATAGGTAGGTGCCCCCCAGGATAGGTTAGATAGGTAGCTGCCCCAGTATAGGTTAGATTAGGTAGCTGCCCCCCAGTATAGGTTAGATTAGGTAGGTGCCCCCCAGTATAGGTTAGATTAGGTAGGTGCCCCCCAGGATAGGTTAGATAGGTAGGTGCCCCCCAGGATAGGTTAGATAGGTAGGTGCCCCCCAGGATAGGTTAGATAGGTAGCTGCCCCAATATAGGTTAGGTAGGTGCCCCCCATGATGGAGGGGGGAGCCGCAGCCGCGGGGAGGGCAGCCCGACCTCTCCCTCCCTTCCACTCCCCGGGCCGCCCTCCGTGCGATCTCCCCTCGGACTGCAGAGTAATGCAGCAGGGAAGCGCTATAGAAAACTGCTCACCTCCCTGGTTCCGATCGCTGCTCTCTCGCCGCCAGTCTCCTCTCTCTGCATAGACGCTGATACATACACACGCTGCTTTCCTGTTTATGGCTCTGTACATATTAACAAGCTGACACATCATTGCATTCCAGCGGTTCTGGAGGTGTGTTTAGCTTCTAAGGGTACAATGGTTAATTTGCATATATTCAGCAGTGGTGCCTGGGAGACATCTCGAGCTCACTCCAACCTGAATTATCGCAAATTCTTTCTGTTTTAGGAAAGCAAACTTTTGTTTTTCTTAAAATTAAAGAGCTTGAAAATGACTGGTCGAGGGGGGGGGGGGGGGGGTTGATTTGCCCGGGGGCCTTTTTTGGCCGGCAATCAATAACAAAATATGCTGAAAAAGTGTCCTCTGGTAGAAACTGTTTAAGCAGTGATTCTAGGAAAGCAGGGACATCCTTACCTTCTGTCCACTCCAGGAGCCCCAGCAGCCTAAGATTGTTTCTTCTATTTCTGTTTTCTGCATCATTCAAGTGCAGTTGTTCGCTCCCTTATGGTAGAAAGGTCCTGGCGTAGCAGGCTAAATGTAGTGTCCAGCAGGGGCGTAGCAATAGGGGGTGCAGAAGTAGCGACCGCATCGGGGCCCTTGGGCCAGAGGGGCCCCGAAGGGCCCTCCCTCAACTACAGTATTAGCTCTCTATTGGTCCTGTGCTCATAATAATCACTTCTATAGATACTTTGAGTAGTGGTAATCATTAACAAACTGTTCCCCATCCCCTTCTTACACCTCTGACACTGTAGTTGCCATTGGAAGGTTTTGGTGCACCATATTAATTGCTATGTATAGAGTGCTTGGGGGGCCCCATTGTAAAACTTGCATCGGGGCCCAGAGCTCCTTAGCTACGCCACTGGTGTCCAGGTAATCAAACTTCTTTGTGAAAGCAGATTGGCAGGCTTGGATGGCAGCGAGTAGCTATTCTGGGCTCGGGGAGGGGCTGGAGTCCTCGGCCTCTATGTCCACCATTTCTCCTTCCTTGTTGGATTTGGAGTGGGCGTTTTGTTTCTGCTGGGCTGGGGTAAGCGGGAGTTCATCCAGCGTGCTGTACTTGCATGCTTTATCTTTGTCCTTCTCTTGCTGGGTTTTGGGGCCCCTTTGTGCCATGGCTGCGGGGTAGGGAGCGAAGCAGTGCGACAGAGAGTTCTGGGGGGAAGGCCCTGGGGAGAGCACCAGTAATCCTCAGCTGCAGGATCAGTGGCTCCTGGCGCAGTTAGATCTTGCTCCCAGGGGTCCAGGTTGCAGGTGGGTGATCACTAAGGAGCGGAACAGATCTCCGTGTCGGTTACAGCGTAGTTTAGTAAGTGGATGGCCAGTGTTTAGATGCCAGGCAGCAGAGCTCCATTTTAGCGTCGTCTTACTGTGCCATCTTGGCCACACCCCCAGACACACCTAGGTTTAGAGGGCAAAAACCAGGTGTACTGCTGTGTCCCCCCAGGTCCCCTTTGTGTCCCCCTGTGTTCCTTTTGTACCTTTTGTGTCCTCCTGTGTGCCCTTGTACCTATTGTGTCTTCCTAAGTCCCCTAGTACCTTTTGTGACCTGTGACTGTCACCTGCCCGACCCTATTGATTGTTTGTTTGTGTCTGACCGTGTATATATAGTTACATAGTTATTTTGGCTGAAAAAAGACATACGTCCATCGAGTTCAACCAGTACAAAGTACAACTCCAGCCCGTCCCCCACATACCCCTGTTGATCCAGAGGAAGGCGAAAAAAACCCCACCAGGCATGGTCCAATTAGCCCCAAATGGGAAAAAATCCTTCCTGACTCCAGATGGCAATCAGATAAAATCCCTGGATCAACATCATTAGGCATAACCTAGTAATTGTAGCCATGGATGTCTTTCAACGCAAGGAAAGCATCTAAGCCCCCTTTAAATGCAGGTATAGAGTTTGCCATAACGACTTCCTGTGGCAATGCATTCCACATCTTAACCACTCTTACTGTAAAGAACCCTTTCCTAAATAAATGGCTAAAACGTTTTTCCTCCATGCGCAGCTCATGTCCTCTAGTCCTCTGAGAAGGCCTAGGGACAAAAAGCTCATCCGCCAAGCTATTATATTGCCCTCTAATGTATTTATACATGTTAATTAGATCTCCTCTAAGGCGTCTTTTCTCTAGACTAAATAAACCCAGTTTATCTAACCTTTCTTGGTAAGCGAGACCTTCCATCCCACGTATCAATTTTGTAGCTCGTCTCTGCACCTGCTCTAAAACTGCAATATCTTTTTTGTAATGTGGTGCCCAGAACTGAATTCCATATTCCAGATGTGGCCTTACTAGAGAGTTAAACAGGGGCAATATTATGCTAGCATCTCGAGTTTTTATTTCCCTTTTAATGCATCCCAAAATTTTGTTCGCTTTAGCTGCAGCGGCTTGGCATTGAGTATGATTATTTAACTTGTTGTCGATGAGTACTCCTAAGTCCTTCTCCAAGTTTGATGTTCCCAACTGTATCCCATTTATTTTGTATGGTGCTAGACCATTGGTACGACCAAAATGCATGACTTTACATTTGTCAACATTGAATTTCATCTGCCATGTATGTGCCCATATAGCCATCCTATCCAGATCCTGTTGCAATATGACACTATCTTCCTGAGAGTTGATGATTCTGCACAATTTTGTATCATCTGCAAAAATAGCAACATTGCTCACTACTGCATCTACTAGGTCATTAATAAATAAATTGAAGAGCACTGGACTCAGTACAGACCCCTGTGGGACCCCACTGCTAACAGTCTCCCATTTTGAGTACGATCCATTGACCACAACTCTTTGTTTTCTGTCCATTAGCCAGTTCCCTATCCATGCACACAAACTCTTCCCCAGTCCTTGCATCCTCAACTTTTGCACCAGACTTCTGTGGGGAACAGTGTCGAAGGCCTTTGCAAAGTCCAAGTATATCACATCTACAGCATTCCCAATATCCATATTAGCATTCACTACCTCATAAAAGCTGAGCATGTTAGTCAAACAGGACCTGTCTTTAGTAAACCCATGTTGATGCTGAGAAATAAGATTATTTTCTACTATGAAGTCATGTATAGTATCTCTTAGTAACCCCTCAAATAGTTTGCATACAACTGATGTTAAGCTTACAGGTCTATAATTTCCTGGATCAGATTTTTTGCCCTTCTTAAATAATGGGAAAACGTGGGCTGTACGCCAATCCACTGGGACTCTGCTAGTTGCAAGAGAGTCACAAAAGATAAGATAAAGGGGCTTAGCTATAACTGAACTTAATTCTCTTAGGACCCGAGGATGCATACCATCCGGGCCAGGTGCCTTGTCTATTTTTAATTTATTTAGTCTTGCCTTTACTTCTTCCTGCGTTAAGTATTTAATATTACAGTTAGAAGATTGAGACTCTTCTGCCTCTGTAATTTGCAACAGTGCTGTTTCCTTTGTGAAGACAGAAGCAAAGAAAGCATTTAACCACCCTGGCGTTCTGATTAAATCGCCAGGGTGGCTGCGGGAGGGTTTTTTTTAGATAAAAAAAAAACTATTTCATGCAGCCAACTGAAAGTTGGCTGCATGAAAGCCCACTAGAGGGCGCTCCGGAGGCGATCTTCCGATCGCCTCCGGCGGCAAGAGATAACACGGAAGGCCGCAATGAGCGGCCCTCTGTGTTTCGCTTCCCTCGTCGCCATGGCGACGAGCGGAGTGACGTCATTGACGTCAGCCGACGTCTTGACGTCAGCCGCCTCCGATCCAGCCCTTAGCGCTGGCCGGAACTGTTTGTTCCGGCTACGCTGGGCTCGGGCGGCTGGGGGACCCTCTTTCGCCGCTGCAGCGGCGATCAGGCAGCACACGCGGCTGGCAAAGTGCCGGCTGCGTGTGCTGCTTTTTATTTGGTGCAAATCGGCCCAGCAGGGCCTGAGCTGCAGCCTCTGGCGGTGTTGGACGAGCTGAGCTCGTCCAGACCGCTCAGCAGGTTAATAACTCTGCCTTACCTTGGTCGTCCACCATCGAGTTCCCACCCTCATCCTTTAGGATTCCTATACAGTCAACCTTTCTTTTTTTAGAGTTGATGTACTTGTAAAACTTTTTTGGGTTAGATTTGATATCCCTAGCGATTTGATTTTCAGCTTCGATCTTTGCCAGCCTAATTTCTTTTTTACAATTTTTATTGCACTCCTTATAATTGCTTAGTGCAGCCTCAGTCCCCTCCTGTTTTAGGACCTTATAGGCATTCTTTTTCCTCTTCATTTTATCCCTAACCTTTCTATTCATCCATAGAGGCCTTTTTTTATTCCTAGACATTTTGTTTCCATATGGGATATACATACTACAATATTGATTGAGAATACGTTTAAAAGCTTGCCATTTCCCTTCAGTGTCGTCCCCTTGTAGTACATTATCCCAGTTCACCAAACTTAGTGCCTGCCTAATTTGATTGAACTTTGCTTTACTAAAATTCATAGTTCGAGTGGTCCCGCTGCCCCGTGGCCTATCAGTCACCAGATCAAACGTTATCATGTTGTGATCACTATTTCCCAAATGTTCTTGAACCTGCACATTTGATACATTATCTGGTCTATTAGAAATGATCAGATCCAGTAACGCATTCCCCCTAGTTGGTTCCGTTACCATTTGAGTCAAGTAATTGTCCTGTAGTGCTGCCAGAAATCTGCTGCTTTTACCAGAATGGGTAGCCTCAATACCCCAGTCAATGTCTGGAAAGTTGAAGTCGCCCATAATTATGACCTCGTTTTTACTTGCAGCTTTTTCAATCTGCTGTAGTAATCACAGTTCTGCAGCTTCATTAATAAGAGGTGGTCTGTAGCATACCCCAATAAGCAATTGGCAACTTTTATTTCCACCATGAATATTTACCCAAACGGACTCCACATCTTCGCAATCTTCCTCCATCTCATCGTTGAGGACAGCTGTAAAAGAATTCTTAACAAAGAGACAAACCCCTCCACCTTTTTTCCCTGTTCTATCCCTCCTAAACACATTGTATCCTTTTAAATTAGCTATCCAGTCATGGCTTTCATCCATCCATGTCTCGGTTATTCCCACTTTGGCCTCGATTCATAAACAGCAGTGCGATAAAAAAATCTTGTCGGGTAAATACCGCACTCGGTATTTTCCCGGTCTGTGTGCTAATTCATAAAGATTTCCGCAGCTGCCCTTGGAGGTCGGTAAATTACTGCAGCCCATTGAGCGGTAGAGTAGAGCAGTGTCTCTCGATTCTCTCTTTGCCCTGCAGAAATTAATCACAGACCGCTCTCTGGCTCTCTCCACTGATGACTCAGACAGATGAGTCACACAGTCTTTCCCTGCCTGCTCAAATGATTCACACAGAGGGCTCTCTCCACTGATGACTCAGACAGATGAGTCACACAGTCTTTCCCTGCCTGCTCAAATGATTCACACAGAGGGCTCTCTGGCTCTCTCCACTGATGACTCAGACAGATGAGTCACACAGTCTTTCCCTGCCTGCTCAAATGATTCACACAGAGGGCTCTCTCCACTGATGACTCAGACAGATGAGTCACACAGTCTTTCCCTGCCTGCTCAAATGATTCACACAGAGGGCTCTCTGGCTCTCTCCACTGATGACTCAAACAGACTTCAGCTCTCTGCACTTTTGCATTCATCAGAGCTGTCAGAGCTGTCGGTAACTTGTTATCGCCTCACTAGAGGTGTCGGTAACTACCGCCAGGCTTACCGCTTGTTGAAGGCTTTATGAATTGACATTTGCTGACAATTTATTGACATGTGTTGGAGGTAACTGCAGCCAAGTCGGTAATTTATCTCCCTGGTCGGTAATGTCAGCTTTTCATGCGGTAACAGCCTTTATGAATTGACATTTTGCTAAGTGGTCAGTAAAGTCTGCTGTTTTCAGCATTACCGCATGAGGTAATGCTTTATGAATCGAGGCCAATGTCATAGCCTTTGTCATTCAGAATGAACTCTAGTTCGTCTATTTTATTTGCAAGGCTCCGAGCATTGGTTACCATGCACTTTATATTTTTACCAACACATTTACCAATTTTGTTTACACGAAATGGGCTACTTGAAGTTTTACCAACCTCCTTAATCTTTACACTGTCTCCACCCCCCATAATGTTAGGCTCCCACTGTCTTTTTACCTTATCTTGTCTACATATTGAGACTTTATCCTCCCGCCTCCCCCCAGATCCTAGTTTAAAATCTCTTCCAACCGTTTAGCCATCTTCTCCCCCAATGCAGCTGCACCCTCCCCATTAAGGTGCAGCCCATCCCTGCTGTAGAACCTGTAGCCGACTGCAAAGTCTGCCCAGTTCTCCAGGAACCCAAACCCTTCCTTCCTACACCAATTTCTCAGCCACTTATTTAACTCCCTAAGCTCCCTCTGTCTCTCAGATGTAGCGCGTGGCACTGGCAGTATTTCAGAGAACACCACCTTGGAGGTCCTTGCTTTAAGTTTATCTCCAAGTACCTGAAAATCATTTTTGAGGACCTTCCATCTCCCACTAACTTTGTTATTGGTGCCAATGTGTACCATGACAGCTGGGTCTTATGACCGATTTTAATTGTCACTAACTGTCTGCCGCACGACTTAGTTATTTTAGTACGCTAGGGATCTGCTGCTGCTGCTGCTGCTGCTACTACTACTACTACTACTCGTTCCGTTAATTTTTTCCACTGTTAGTGTGTGATTTTATTAGCTTCTGTACTGTGTAATAATAAATAATAGTTAGTCACATCACAGACCAGCATCCGTTGAGTGACCTGTGACTGTCACCTGCCTGACCCTACTGATTATTTGTTTGCGCTTGACCGTGTGTGACTGATAGAGATGGGCCGAACAGATCGCCGGCGAACGGTTCCAGGCGAACTGCGGGTGGTTCGCGTTCGCCTGCGAAGGCGAACTTTCCCGGAAGTTCGATTCGCCCTATAATGCTCTATTGAGCAAAACTTTGACCCTCTACATCACAGTCAGCAGACACACTGTTGCCAATCAGACTGCACTCACTCTTGGAGCCCCACCCCCCCTCCCCTTATACAAAGCAAAGTCCTTCTGCCGTTTTACTCACTAGTCTGCCTACACTAATTAGTTAAGGGAAAGCTGCTGACAGACTCTGCTAGGGAGAGTTTAGTTAGGCTCTTATAGGCTTGTTCCTAGCTAATTGTTATTACTTTCCCTCCTCCCTCACTCTCATCTTCCAGGAAATTGTAGAATTTCAAAAGCCAGCTTATATACCTTGGCCAGGAATTGAACCCAGGTCTTGGCCGGGAATTGAACTCAGGTCTGAGTGCTTGGTAGTCAGCTCTCTTAACCGCTATACCACCACCAACACTACATGCGGAAGGCAGCCTAGCATGTACCATTATGATCTATCCTAGAGAAAAATGAGCTTGCTTAAAGATTTGTAGGCTTAGGCTTTTAAAAGCCTGCTTACATACCTTGGCCGGGTATTGAACCCAGGTCTAGGCCGGGAATTGAATCCAGGTCTGAGTGCTTGGTAGTCAGCTCTCTTACTGCTATACCACCACCAACACTACATTCTGAAGGCAGCCTAGCATGTACCATTATGATCTATCCTAGAGAAAAGTGAGCTTGCTTAAGGATGTGCAGTATGTCAAAAGCCAACTCACATTGGCCAGGAATAGAACACAGTCTCTGTGGCACAATTGGTTAGCATGTTTGGTTGTTAACTAAAAGGTTGGTGGTTCAACCACACCCACCCAGGCATGGCCTTTCCTTTTGTGTTTAACAGTTGTCCGAAGAGAACCCCAGATAGCCATGTAGATTCATCTCTCTCTCTCTCTCTCTCTAGTAGGGATGGTCACCGCTTTCCGCGTAATTGTATTTTCCACAATTTTGGGTGGAAATTGGTCATTCCATTCCGTTTGGTCGGAACGGAATAGCTTTTTCAATCCAGCAGAATTCCGAAATTGCCTGTGAAATTCTGCTGGTATCCGTTGATGCCATTGAAGTGAATTTTCAGCTTAAAACCATCAACTCCTAGAGAGAGAGAGAGAGCAAGCTCATTTTTCTCTTGGGTATATCACAATTGTACATGCTAGGCTGACTTCAGCATGTAGTGTTGGTGGTGGTATAGCGGTTGAGAGCTGACTACCAAGTACTCAAACCTGGGTTCAATTCCCGGCCAATCTAAATCTAGATTTTTGCCTGGGATTTTTGATGTGTATTTCATTAAATACTGTCTGCCTCCAGGGATTAAATCCTTTGAAACATGTTTTCAATTATTTTTATAGCCGGTAGAAATTTTTCTAAATTTTGAAGTTCGCCTCCCCATTGAAGTCTATTGCGGTTCGCGAACTTTTCCGCAAACCAAACCTTCCGTGGAAGTTCACGAACAGGGTTCGCGAACCAAAAATCGGAGGTTTGGCCCATCTCTAGTGACTGATTTAAATTGTCACTAACTGTCTGCCGCACGACTTAGTTATTTTAGTACGCTAGGGATTTCTTAGTTACCTGCGTGCGTACTACTACTACTACTACTACTACCTGTTCCGTTAATTTTTTCCACTGTTAGTGTGTGATTTTATTAGCTTCTGTACTGTGTAGTAATAAATAATAGTTAGTCACATCACAGGCCAGCATCCGTTGAGTGACCTGTGACTGTCACCTGCCCGACCCCATTGATTGATTGCGTCTGACCGTGTGTGTCCGACTTTAATTGTCACTGTCCGTCACACGAGTTAGTTAGTACTGTAGTATACTACACTACTGCTGTTAGTAGTAATACTACTACTACTATTTAAAGAGACACTGAGAGGGAAAAAAAATATGATATAATGAATTGGTTGTGTACTATGAATAATTACTAGAAGATTAGCAGCAAAGAAAATCTTCTCATACTTTTATTTTCAGGTATATAGTGTTTTTTCTAAGGAGCCTTGGTGTCCTGAGGAGGCGTGACTACACGCGAAACAGCTGTTGACACAGGCGGCTTGTACTCGTTGCTTATGCAACCCTGCTTAAATAAACTACCTCTTGCTTTGGAGTGCCGGAGTCCGCCTTCTTCATTCATCAAGTGTTTTTTCTAACATTGCATTATTCTATAATATGTGCAGATTACATAACACTCAGCATTCAAAATGATTCTTTCAGAGCAGTCTGTGAAGTAATGACCTCTCCTCTAGCAGAGAAAAAGTAAACAGTTCACTTACGGTTGAGATAATAAAAGTCAGATAACAGCCCTCTCCACGACTAACTTAGTCGGAGAGCTTAAGGGCTTGTTTGCATAGAGATAACAACTGGAGTTTCTCAACTCTTCCTGTACTGGAAACAATTAGACTGAGGTATCTGATCTTAATGTTTTATTTCTTAGCTGTACTACACATACAAATCATAATATCATAATTTTTTTTTCGCTTCAGTGTCTCTTTAATACTACTATTTAAATAAAAATAATAAAAAAAAAAAAAAAAAAAACTTTCATTTTTTTGTTGTCACTCAACACCAGTCACCACCACCAGCAGTCACCACCAAGTCACCACCAACACAGACTTTATTAAAGTTTACCGCCCTCTTGTACATTTTTTTTTTTATTTCTATAATTGTACAATGACTGGAAGAGGTAGAGAGCGAGGCACCACCAGGAGAGGCAACGCATTGCAGCAACCACTGCCAGCAGCAGCAGGTCTGTGACTGGTCCGCCACCAGCCACTGACCGCAGAGTTGTGGAGGAGGGAGCAGAGGCGCAACAGCAGCACGTTGCACCCATCTTTGAGACGGCCCATTGTGGAGAGTCAGGTGCAGGGTGTGGTGGAAATGATGGCGGAGCAGGAAGCCACCGTTTCCAGCCAGGCCTCCAGCACCAGCGAGACCAGTGCCACCACCACCAGCACTCCGGTCCGCAGCAGGCCTCCACCACCGTAGAGGCCATGGTCTCGGAGACCCCATCGACCAGCCTGCCCCCAATGAGCACACTCTTCTCCCTTGAGACTGTGACCATGTACAGGGATGTTTTGGAGAAGTATGAGTTGGACATGATGGGGCAATGCAAGGAGGAGGAGGAGGAGTTACAGGTGCAGAAGTTTGTGGTTGGCGCTGAGGAGGAGGGGCGTGATGCAGGGGATCTTGGGATAGAGGAGTTGGTTGAGGTGGACTCACAGGATATGTTTGTGGATGATGATGATGACTTGCTGGATCCTTCCTATGTGCCACCAGTACCACCAGCACAGTTGGTTGAAGGCAGCTCGTCATCGAAGGAGGAGGAGGCATCTCTGGCACAGAGGCGCGGCAGCAGCAAGGCGGCCAGCACAGGGCGTGGAAGGCAGGAGCCACAGTCTGCTGCTTCAGTCGCTACCGCCACCCGCAGTAAACCTCCAACTAAAACAAAAAAGGCACAATTCTCCAAGGGCATCCAGAAACCCCAGCCCTCAAGCACATAGAGCAGGTTGAAGTCCCCAGTCTGGCGATACTTCACCGAGTGCCCAGTGGACGCGACACGTGCAATTTGCAACAGTTGCGGTTTCAGTCTCAGCAGAGGTCACGATCTGCTCAAGTTGGGAACCTCGTGCCTGCAGACCCACTAACAGACCAGACATTTGGATGAGTTTACTGAGTATCAGAAGCTGACGGGCAGTGGCGCAGGCAGTGGGCAAACCCAGACAGCCACTGCACAGATTTCAGCAGCAGAAGCAGCATCCGACCCTCCTGCCCATCCAGCAGCAGCAGCAGGAGCACAGCAGCAACTCACTCCCACCCCCCCGGGCAGCCAGTCCTCAGTGGCCTCATCAGCTCCTTTCACAGTGGCCTCCTCATCCTCCCATGCAGGCAAACGCCGCCAAACCCTGCTCAGCGAGTCATTCCCCGGTGTGACCAAGGTGCTGCCTCCCACCCACAGGCGCATCCGGTTGCTGAACAGGCTGCTTGCCCGGGCCATGTGCTCCCAGCTTCTGCCATATTCCTTTGTGCAAGAGGGGAGTGACATCAGAGCGCTGCAGCAGGTTGGGATCCCGGAGTGACAAGTCCCCAGTCGCCATCATTTCTCCCGCAGGGCGATCCCAGCACTGCATCGCTTTGCCATGGCGAACGTGGGCCACGCGCTCGATCACGCCGTGAGTGCGCGGATCCACATAACCATGGATTAATGGAGCAGCCGTTTTGGGACAGACCGCTATCTGTCCTTTACGGCCCACTGGGTGAACCTGGTGGAAAGCCCGAGTGAGGAAGCAGCAGGTCCACCCTCGGGCTCAGTAGCAGCGGCACCAGTCGCCCACTATGTGGTGCCACCGCGCAGGGTCAGGAGAGAAGCAACAGCTCCCGCCGCCAAGCGATCCTGTCTCTCTAGCAGCGTGAGGGCCCGCCACTGCCAATCGCTTCTGGAGATAAAAAGCCTGGGTAAAAACTCCTTGACAGCAGCCAACATGCTCCGGTACCTCAGGAAGCAGGAGAGGACGTGGCTGACCCCCAGAGGCCTCACTGTGGGATTGGTGGTGTTCGACAATGCCGCCAACCTGCTGGCTGCCATCAGCAGGGGAGACTTGGTCCACATCCCTTGCTTGGCCCACATCCTGAACCTGGTGGTGCAAAAGTTCATGCGCACCTACCAGGGGATGGAGGAGCTGTTAGAATCGGCGCGGAAAATTGTGCACGCTTTCCGCCGGTCTGCAGCTGCCGCAGCAAAACTGGCAGACATCCAGCAGCTGGAGGGCCTGCCATGACACTGCCTCATCATAGATGTGTCAACTCGCTGGAACTCCACCCTGGCGATGTTGGAGTGGCTGGTTGAGCAGAGGAGTGCTGTTAACCGGTACATCTATGATGTCACTGTCGCCGGCACCGGCAGCACCACCAGTGCAGTTTCTAGGCTAAAATGCACCCAGGGCGAGGGTGTAAAAATTGCGCCCCCCCCCCCCCCCCGAAGCAAGGTATGGGTGCCCGCAGTGTAGGTTAGCCAGGTCTAGTTGCACTCTGTATAGATTCCCCCAGAATAGGTACCCCAGTATAGGTAGCCAGCTATAGGTCCCCCCAGTATAGGTAGACAGGCATAGGTGAGCCAGTATAGTTGCTGCCGGTATAGGTTAGCCAGGTAGGTGCCTCCAGTATAGGTAGCCAGTATAGTTGCCCACTGTATAGGTTAGATAGACAGGCGTCCCCGGTATAAGTTAGATAGGTAGGTGCCCCCAGTACAGGTTAGCTAGGTGGGTGCCTCTAATATAGGTAGCCAGAATAGTTGCCCCCAGCATAGGTTAGATAGGTAGATGCCCCCAGTATAGGTTAGTTAGGTAGGTGCCTCCAATATAGGTAGCCAGTATAGTTGTCACTTGTATAGACTAGCTAGGTAGGTAGGTGCCCCCAATACAGGCTAGATAAGTTAATGCTCCCACTATAGGTTAGATAGGTAGCTGCCCCCCAGTATAGGTTAGGTAGGTGCCCCCCAGTATAGGTTAGATAGGTAGCTGCCCCCCAGTATAGGTTAGATAGGTAGGTGCCCCCCAGTATAGGTTAGATAGGTAGGTGCCCCCAGTATAGGTTAAATAGGTAGGTGCCCCCCAGTATAGGTTAGATTAGGTAGCTGCCCCCTCAGTATAGGTTAGATTAGGTAGCTGCCCCCCAGGTTAGATAGGTAGCTGCCCCCCAGTTAGGTAGGTGCCCCCAGTATAGGTTAGATAGGTAGCTGCCCCCCAGTATAGGTTAGATTAGGTAGGTGCCCCCAGTATAGGTTAGATAGGTAGCTGCCACCCAGTTTAGGTTAGATAGGTAGGTGCCCCCCAGGATAGGTTAGATTAGGTAGGTGCCCCCCAGGATAGGTTAGATAGGTAGGTGCCCCCCAGGATAGGTTAGATAGGTAGCTCAGCTGCCCCAGTATTGATTTAGGTAGGTGCCCCCCATGATGGAGTTGGGAACGGCAGCCGCGGGGAGGGCAGCCCGACCTCTCCCTCCCTTCCTCTCCCCGGGCCGCCCTCCGTGCGATCCCCCCTCGGAGTGCAGAGTAATGCAGCAGGAAAGCGCTATGCAAAACTACTCACCTCGCTGGCTCCAAGCGCTGCTTTCTTGCCGCCAGTCTCCTCTGTGCCTACACGCTGATACACACACACGCTGCTTCCGGCTAAAAGGAAGCAGCGTGTGTGTGTGTGTGTGTGTGTGTATCAGCGTGTAGGCAGAGAGGAGACTGGCGGCGAGAGAGCAGCGCTTGGAGCTAGCGAGGTGAGTAGTTTTGCATAGCGCTCCCCTGCTGCATTACTCTGCACTCCGTCTGAGGGGAGATCGCACGGAGGGCGGCCCGGGGAGAGGAAGGGAGGGAGAGTTCGGGCTGCCCTCCCCGCGGCTGCAGCTCCCCCTCCATCACAGCGCCCCCCTCCCAGCAGCGCTCAGGGCGCCCGCACATGCCGCACGGCGGTAGAAACGGCCATGAACACCACCACCAAACTCCAGCTCCTCACCAAAACACAGTGCGGGCAGATGCAGCAGATCTGCTTGGTGTTGGCTCCCTTCCTGCAGGGAACCAACCTGGTGAGCGAAGAACGGGCATCCCGCTGCCAGTTGGTGCCCTTTGTTTGTCTGCTGGACAGGGCACTTGGCGATTTGGTGGGTTTGGGAGAGGAGGCCATGAAGCAGCTGGAACAGCAGCCGCCTGCGCAGTCCACTGCTGCGCAGGTATTTGAGTCCCTGGAGGAGTATGAGGAGGAGGAGTTGGAGGTGCTGGACGTTGCTGCTGGGGGGGGGGAACATCGGAGCTCAGCAGCAGTGGTGTGAGGGTGGAGAGAGGAGTAAGAGGCTTAGGGGGCAGAGGAGGAGGATGAGGCTGACCCTGATGTCTCTGTTGGACGGTCCACCCTGTTCCCGATGGCAGCGCACATGCTGTGCTGCCTGCGCACAGACCCCAGGGTCAAGCGGATGCGAGCGAGAGAGGACGCCTGCATCAGCATGATCCTGGACCCACGGCTGAGGGGGAGGTGGGATCAGTTTCTGCCTACTAGAGACCGTGAGCAGCAAGCAAGGGAGTTGCAGGAGATCCTTGCTCGGCGACTGGAGGAAGCCTTCCCCCCGCCTTCCACCCCCTCTGTCCCTGTCCAGCAGCCAGCACAGCAGCCAGTGCCTGTGGCCAGCAGCAGCGTCAGGCGCCCAGGAGACCTGCTGTCATTGACGCAGGCGTTCTACATGATGGTACATTATCCAAGAGAGGAGGACCCGGATGGTGGCCGACTACATGTGGTCCTTCAGTGGGCTTGACACCGGCAGCGCGGAGTGTGGGAACCCCATGGAGTACTGGGTGGAGCGCTTGCACATCTGGAGGGAGCTGGCGCAGTACGCCCTGGAGGTATTGTCTTGCCCCCCTTCCAGCGTGCTGTACGAGAGGTGCTTCAGTGCGGCCGGTGGCGTGGCCACCGAGAAGCGATCTCGTTTGTCCACAGAGGGCGTGGACAGACTGACATTTTTGAAGATTAACCAGGCCTGGATAGAAGGCACGTTCCTGGCACCTGTTGTCGGCGAGAGGAGAACATGAGGTGCTTGGGAATTACAACACATTGCCTGCTGTCATACGTGACTCCTCCTCCTCCTGCTGCTGTATTTATGAATTTATTTATGTATTTATTGTATTTATACGTGACTCCTCCTTCTGCTGCTGCTGCTGGCCTGCTGCATTTATTTATTTATTTATGAATTTATTTATGTATTTATACGTGACTGTCTCCTCCTCCTCCTGCTGCTGCTATCCTGCTGCATTTATTTATTTATGAATTTATTTATGTATTTATACATGACTCCTCCTCCTCCTGCTGCTGCTGGCCTGCTGCATTTATTTATTTATGAATTTATGTATTTATTGTATTTATACGTGACTGTCTCCTCCTCCTGCTGCTGCTGGCCTGCTGCATTTATTTATTAAGTTATTTATGCATTTATTGTATTTATACGTGACTGTCTCCTCCTCCTCCTGCTGCTGCTGGCCTGCTGCATTTATTTATTTATGAATGCATGAATTTATTTTTGTATTTATTGTATTTATAAAGCAGCAACGTATTACGCCGTGCTGATTTTCATCCTCCTGCTGTGAGTGGTCCCACCGCCAGGGTCCACACAATACATTGCCGGCTGTCAGTGACACACGTCACTCCTCCTCCTGCTGCTGCTGTATTTATCCTCCTGCTGTCAGTGGTCCCACCGCCAGGGTCCACACAATACATTGCCTGCTGCCAGTGCCACACGTCACTCCTCCTCCTACTGCTGCTGTATTTATCCTCCTACTGTCAGTGGTCCCACCGCCAAGGTCCACACAATACATTGCCTGCTGCCAATGCCACACGTCACTCCTCCTCCTGCTGCTGTATTTATCCTCCTGCTGTCTGTGGTTCCACCTCCAGGGTCCACACAATACATTGCCTGCTGCCTGTGCCACACGCCACTCCTCCTCCTGCTGCTGCTGTATTTATCCTCCTGCTGTCTGTGGGCCCACCGCCAGGGTCCACACAATACATAGCCTGCTGCCAGTGCCACACGTCACTCCTCCTGCTTCTGCTGTATTTATCCTCCTGCTGTCAGTGGTCCCACCGCCAGCGTCCACACAATACATTGCCTGCTGCCAGTGCCACACGTCACTCCTCCTCCTGCTGTATTTATCCTCCTGCTGTCAGTGGTCCCACCACCAGGGTCCACACAATACATTGCCTGCTGCCAGTGCCATACGTCACTCCTCCTCCTGCTGCTGCTGTATTTATCCTCCTGCTGTCTGTGGTCCCACCGCCAGGGTCCACACAATACATTGCCTGCTGCCAATGCCATACGTCACTTTTTTGTTTTGTTTTTTTAATTACACCTATTTCAATGTGATTACCCTTTAAAAAAAAATGCATCCGAATTCCTGAACACAAATTTTTTACTGAATTTTGAGACCGACGCCCGAACCGAATTTCGTGGTCGAAGGCGAATTCGAATGTACCCAAACCGAATTTTGGTACATCTGAGCATGCCTGGTAAGGGTTCAGTCCTCTCGGCCGCAGTATGGTCTGAGGCGGCGACAGAGGTAGTGTCAGTTGACAGGATAGTCAGCTGACACTTAGGCAGGGGTTTTATTTAAATAATATATGAAATGGTTGCTGACCCTGCCTGTGATTGAACCCTGGTCTCCCACATCAGAGGTGGTGAGCTTGACCACTGTGCTATGGCTGATATCTGTCAGAAAGGTTTGCTGGTCAGTACTGGGTGGCTAAGCTGACCTGTTGTGGTCATCCGTACCAGCTGATCTCACTGTCAGCTGATTAATGCCTGCGTGTGATTGGCTGTTGTGTGCATGTGGCCAGCCACTGATTGGTTGCATGTAGTATATTAACCTGCTGAGCGCTTCCTTTCATTGCCCGTGATAGCGTTAGCTAGTCTAGCTGCTGGGTGTGTGTATCCTGGTTGGAAAACTATTCTTTATTGGATTACTCAGATTTTTGACCTCTGCCTGATTTTGGACCTTCATTTCTCGCCACCTGAACTGACCCGGAAACTCTTGACTACTTTCTTGCCTGCTCCTTCTGTACTGCGAATCTCGGATACCTGTGTATGACAACGGAGTCGGACTGTTATTGGACTCTGCTTTTGTTTCTCGTGTTTGGTGTTGGTGATCTATCTATACCCACTCTGCATTCAGCCTCAATATCTTGCGCCCTAAAGGCCTGGGTGTAACCGAAGTCGGGTAGGTGTTGTCTCTCACCTCCCGTTCAAGCGGGGACGCGACACACAAGGCGAAGACGGCGGAGGTAGATTGGGACATTGAGGCTGATTTGTGGGTGGATAGGTTGCCAGACCTTACAATTGCAAATGAGGCAGTAAACAAGTCAGATTTATTTATCACAATGTTCTGAAAAGTAATCAAAAGGCAAAACATTTTAATCTGACTGAGGAAACAATGCTGATATGGTTTTAGTGCTGAAAAGTTCAAAGGGTCATGACTTCTCTTTGTTTTGTAGCTGAATGTAAAACTTATAGATCAGACTGACACATCTGCTCTTTACAATTCAGTGTTAAAAATGCAGGTCTTAAATGGAAAATATGAAGCATAGGAGACTCTGTTCTATTTTACAAATGTTCTATTTACTTTTCGTACTACACATTTTTTTTCAATAAGTTAATTTTTACTTCAAGTTTGCTTTAAGAAAAACATTTGTAGACTTTTAAAGAAATTTTTTTGTGAAATTGTGTAAGACTGTGTCACCATAAGAATTGATCTCCAGTATATTTCATTATTGTGATTAGCCTACTCAGTCAAGTGAAGTTAGTGACATCAGAAGTGGCACAGCAGCCAGAAGCATCACAGTAAATTAAAGTGTAATTAGTTTATTAAACAATTGACTCTTTTTATATTTGTTTTAATATTAGGATCATGATTGAAGATTTACAGATACTGATAGACCGATCATCTGCAAGTCACAGTAAAGCAAGAGCGGTATCTCTGGAAACGTATGACTATACTGTATACCATCCAATCGATGAGGTAGATAAAGAACAATAATCAATTATATTGTTGTTGTGTAACTACACAGTTATCTGGGTTACATAGTTATTTCAACCATAAAATAAAGTACAACACTAGCCTGCACGTTCACATACAGTATCGCTATTGATCTTGAGGAAGGTAAATAACGCTAATGCTGGGAATACATGGTATGTTTCTGAGCCATTAAGATGACTCGATTGATAATTTCCGACAATACCCTACTGCTACTATAATTTCCGACATGTCCGATCTCCCGTCAGATCAATTCCACGCTCTATTTTGCATAGGGAACAATGGGAAAAGATAAGGAAAATGAATGGAAGATAAGAGAATCGGGCGAGAAATTGAGCGCGGAAAACGATCGGACGCGATATCGAGCACGGAAAATGTACCGTGTATTCCCAGCATTAAAGGGCATGGTGCAATTAGCCCAAAAGGAAAAAGTGTATTCCCGATTCCAGATGGCAATTAGATAAAATCCCTAGATTAACACCACCGGGAATTACCTAGCAATTATAGCCATGGATGCCTTTCACCTTAAAGTGGATCCGAAATGAAAAATTAACTATAACAAGTAATTTGTCTATATATCATATCTAAAGTTTTTACATAGCAAATCTAGTTGCAAAAAGCTTCAACAGTTTATGATTATTTATTCCTGTGATACAATGAGAGTGGCCATGTTCTGTTTGTCACATTACACACAGATGCATCTGAAATATGGAATTCATTTCTGGGCATGCATTACAGGAGGGGCATTGCAGTTTTAGAGCAGGTGCAGAGATGAGCAACAACAATGATTAGGGAGATGGAAGGTCTCACTTACAAGGAAACTTTAGATACACTGGGCTTATTTAGTCTGGAGAAAAGGCGCCTTGTAGGAGAGTTCAACATGGTCAGTTTTATGCTAGCACCCCAAGTTTTTATTTCCCTTTTAATAATCCCACAATTGTATTTGCTTTAGCTGAAGCGGCTTGGCATTGATTATTTAAAGGGACTCCGAGCTCACCCTGAAAAGCAAAATAGTACTCACCCGGGGCTTTCTCCAGCCCAGCGCTGGTCAGGAGGTCCCACGACAGCGTCCTGGCTCCTCTCCTAGGCCCCGCTCCGGAATGGCTGACCGGCGGCAGCCCCGCGACACTCGGCCGAGTGTCGGGCTCCTTCTTCCTGGTATGACGCGGCTGACGTCACGACGCCGGCCGCCCTGCGTCATCACGGTGGCCGGAGTGAAAGTACTGCGCATGCGCGATTAAAGGGCGCATGCGCAGTACCTTCACGCCGGCCGTCATGATGACGCGGGGCGGCCGGCGTCGTGACGTCAGCCGCGTCATACCAGTCCCTTTAACCACTTCAGGATCACAGGTTTTTTTCCCTTAAAAACCAAAACAATTTTCACATTTCAGCACTCCTCCCATTCATTCAGCGATAACTTTATTGGTCAACGGAAATGATCTATATGTTGTTTTTTTCGCCACAAATTATGCTTTCTTTTGGTGGTAGTTTTTGCTATGAATTATTTTATTGTATATGCATTGTAAAAGGAATAATAAGAAGAAAAAAAAAAAAAAGAAATAAAATCATTTTCTCAGTTTTCAGCCATTTTAGTTTTAAAATAAAACCTGCTTCAATACATAAAACCCACATGTTTTATTTGTCCCAGTTATTACAACATTTAAATTGTGTCGCTAGTACAATGTATGATGATAATATTTTATCTGGAAATAAAGGAGCATTTTTTCTGTTTGTGGGATTTTCAAACTATTTCACTTATTACAAGACTTTTTTTTTTTGCAAAAGTAACAGTAATATACTCTCATGACATACATATTAGAAACGTCCCTAAGGTAACTATTTATGTAAAAAAATTTAAATGATGTACATTTTTTCATTTTTTTAAACAAGTGTTTTAATTCTGTAACAGTGGGGCAGGGTTGGAAGGAGTTAAAAGTAATGAAATAATAATAATAAATTGTCTATGTAAAACAGTATACTTAGTATGGTAGGTATATTTTTACTTTTTCACCACAAGATGGTGCTACTGAGAACGTGTTTCTATTAATAGAACACGGATGCATGGGATCTGAGAGCTTGCGTCATGTTATCAAGCTCTCCGAAGACACAGGCACGGTGATCGGGGGTTGAGAATAAATGGTTCTCACATCCCGATCACAGATGGAGGGTGGCTGGAGGGTTAAGGGAAAGAAAATGGCGTGGGGATTGTGCACTCAGCAGTAAGACAACAGTATGCATATCTACCCCCCTGATCCGCATGTGAAGTTTAAAGGGGCGTTGGTATGCGTACCAGAGATCCTAAAGTGGTTAACTTGTTATCAACAAGTACTTCTAAGTCCCTCTATCTCCATCTGTATACCATTTATTCTGTATGGTGCTATACCATTGGTATGACCAAAATGCGTGACTTTACATTTTTCAACACTGAATTTCATCTGCCATGTGCCTATATAGCCACCCTACCCAGAACCTGCTACTTCATCTACTAGATCATTAATAAATAAATTCAAGAATACTGGACCCAGTTCTGAACCTGTGGGACTCCACTGCTAACAGTCACCCATTTTGAATATGATTCATTGACCAAAACACTTTGCTTTTTGTCCATTATCCAGTTCCTTATCCATGCACACAGATTATTCCTTACTCCTTGCATCCACAACTTTTGCATCAGACTGCTGTGGGGCAGTGGCGTACCTAGGGCATTTGACACCCGGTGCTGGGTATTATAACACCCCCCCCCCCCCCCAAAAAAAATAAAGGTGAAGGGGCAAAAAATGGGTGGCGCTATAACATGCAAAAAAAATGGGCGTGGTCATGATCGGATGAGGGCGGAGCTAACTGTAATTTGACGTGAACCCGGGTGAAAATACACGTAATGTGTGCAGATTTGCCCAGAGAATACGTTCAATCATGTCTGCAGATTTGCCCAGAGAATACGTTCAATCATGTCTGCAGATGTGCCCAGAGAATACGTTCAATCATGTCGGCAGATTTGCCCAGAAAATACATGCAATCATGTCGGCAGATTTGCCCAGAAAATACATGCAATCATGTCGGCAGATTTGCCCAGAGAATACGTTCAATCATGTCGGCAGATTTGCCCAGAGAATACGTTCAATCATATCGGCAGATTTGCCCAGAGAATACGTTCAATCATGTCGGCAGATTTTTCCAGAGAATACGTTCAATCATGTCGGCAGATTTTCCCAGAGAATACGTTCAATCATGTCTGCAGATTTGCCCAGAAAATACATGCAATCATGTCGGCAGATTTGCCCAGAAAATACATGCAATCATGTCGGCAGATTTGCCCAGAAAATGCATGCAATCATGTCGGCAGATTTGCCCAGAGAATACGTTCAATCATGTCGGCAGATTTGCCCAGAGAATACGTTCAATCATGTCGGCAGATTTGCCCAGAGAATACGTTCAATCATGTCGGCAGATTTGCCCAGAGAATACGTTCAATCATGTCTGCAGATTTGCCCAGAGAATGCGTTCAATCATGTCGGCAGATTTGCCCAGAAAATACATGCAATCATGTCGGCAGATTTGCCCAGAAAATACATGCAATCATGTCGGCAGATTTGCCCAGAGAATACGTTCAATCATGTCGGCAGATTTGCCCAGAGAATACGTTCAATCATGTCGGCAGATTTGCCCAGAGAATACGTTCAATCATGTCGGCAGATTTTTCCAGAGAATACGTTCAATCATGTCGGCAGATTTTCCCAGAGAATACGTTCAATCATGTCTGCAGATTTGCCCAGAAAATACATGCAATCATGTCGGCAGATTTGCCCAGAAAATACATGCAATCATGTCGGCAGATTTGCCCAGAAAATGCATGCAATCATGTCGGCAGATTTGCCCAGAGAATACGTTCAATCATGTCGGCAGATTTGCCCAGAGAATACGTTCAATCATGTCGGCAGATTTGCCCAGAGAATACGTTCAATCATGTCGGCAGATTTGCCCAGAGAATACGTTCAATCATGTCTGCAGATTTGCCCAGAGAATGCGTTCAATCATGTCTGCAGATTTGCCCAGAGAATGCGTTCAATCATGTCTGCAGATTTGCCCAGAGAATGCGTTCAATCATGTCTGCAGATTTGCCCAGAAAATACGTTCAATCATGTCGGCAGATTTGCCCAGAGAATACGTTCAATCATGTCGGCAGATTTGCCCAGAAAATACATGCAATCATGTCGGCAGATTTGCCCAGAGAATACGTTCAATCATGTCGGCAGATTTGCCCAGAAAATACATGCAATCGTGTGGCAGACCTGTCCAGAAAACACTTCAATCGTGTAGCAGACCTGACCAGAACATAAATGCTACCCCTGGCTGCTAATATAAATTAAAAAGAAAAAAAAAAACATTTACTCACCTGCAGCAGAGCTCCTGTTCCGGCCTCCGTCCAGTGCGCAGCTCCCACGATCCTCTGCAGCCAGCAACTCCCAAAGTCTCCAGAGCAGGGCTTCGGACATTTTACTATAGCACTGCTCTGCCGCTGCGGTGAACTGATACGGCGGCTATTAGATGCTGAAAGTCAGTTCACGCTGGGGGGTGCTTGGAGAATTTTAAGGGGTGCTTCAGCACCCAAAGCACACCCCCCCCCCGTGCCGCCACTGCCCCCAGTATAGGTAGCTAGCAGTTGCCCCCAGTATAGGTAGCTAGTTGCCCCCAGTGAAGGTAGTATAGTTGCCCCAATATAGCTAGTATAGTTGCCCCCAGGATAGGCAGCATAGCTGCTGCCCCCAATGTAGGTAGTGTTGCTGCCCCCAGTGTAGTTTGTATAGTGGCCCCCGTAGAGCTGCCCTCCAGTATAGCTAGTATAGTGGCCCCCATAGTTGCCCCAGTATAGCTAGTATAGTGGCCCACAGTTTAGATAGTATAGTTGCCTCCATTGTAGCTGGTATGGTGCCCCCCCCCCCAGTATAGGTAATATAGTGGCCCCCATAGATGCCCCCAGTGTAGCTAGTATAGTGCCCTGTGCCCCCCCCCCCCCCCGTTTAGCTGCCTCCAGTATAGTGGCCCCCAGCTGCCAGCTAGTATAGTTCCCCCCCCCCCCCCCGTGTAGCTAGAAGGAGGGGTGACAGCAGGGATAGCGGCGGGGAGAGGGGAAATATCCCCCCCTCCCTCACCTGGGTCCCCTCCTTCTGCCTCTCTTCTCCCCCAAAAATGCGGGCAGCGGGCCGGTGGCAGTGGGCAGCGAGCAGGCGAGCGCGGAGTATACTCACGTTACTTCCGCGTATCAGCCTGGAACGCTGCGTCGCCGTCACGTGCCTCTACTGCGCCTCCAATGATTGGAGGCGCAGAAGAGGCACGTGACGGTGACGCAGCGTTCCAGGCTGATACGCGGAAGTAACGTGAGTATACTCCGCGCTCGCCTGCTCGCTGCCCACTGCCACCGGCCCGCTGCCCGCAATTTTGGGGGGAGAAGAGAGGCAGAAGGAGGGGACCCAGGTGAGGGAGGGGGGGATATTTCCCCCTCCCCGCCGCTATCCCTGCTGTCACCCCTCCTTCTAGCGCTGCTCTTCCCCTTCTTAGTCAGGTGTAGGGGGGTCGTGGCAACACCCCCCTGGCTGACTGGTACCCGGTGCGCCCCGCCCCCCTGCGCCCTTAGGTAGGAACGCCACTGCTGTGGGGCTCTCTTCCCCTTTTGTGGCTTCACTGGCTTGGAATTTGTTATTCACTTCATAGATTGTACTCTGTGATACATTTTATTCATCATGTTACATCTGTCATTGTAAACACCAGTTCTGTAATTTGTACCAGGCAGTGTCCATATTTGATTTATATCACTGTTTGTATCATTATTTACCTGTTATGCTGGTGAGCAACCAACCTGTTGACCCTTCCACTTGGGGGAGAATTACCAGAAGCACGGGGTCTAAATGACCACAGGTTTTCACCAGAGCACCCCACAAGGAACGATGGACTTTAGCTGCCTAGTGCCCACCAGGTCGCACTCAAGGGAGACTCTAAAAGTGATTGAGAGAACTAGTGACACCACACTTAGGAGAATACTCGTAGTCAGACAGATCCGGGCCAGTAGGCAGGTGGCAAGTAGGCAAGTTAAGGGCAATCCAGGTTGAGGCAGGTGGCAGACATGCATAAACAGAAGGCAGTCCAGATTTGAGGGCAAGTGGCAAACAATCATAGTTAAAAGGCAATTCTGGTCGGTGAAAGTGGCAGAGAGCAGAACGAGAACAGGCCGAGATCAGAACCGAGGAGCGTGGAGCAGGGATGGTCGAACAAGCCAGGTCAGTAACAAGCAGAACAACAAGTAACAAGGAGTCAGGCAACGCTCACACACCAAGCTTACAGAGGTATCAGCGGGGATCCTCAGTGTTAGAAGCTTTATATAGGCTAAGGCTGAGTGGTTTGGCACGGAAATTCATACTCATGTGCAAATGCGTACGCCAATTCCCGCACATGCGAACGCTTAATCTGATGTCACGTTGCGCATACATGCCCCTGCCCCCCCCCACCCAAAGAGATATCCTACAACGAGTGATGCACGTGCATACCGCAACATCCAGCATCACCGTCAGCACAGAACAGGAGCGGCTAGAGGAAGCTGTTGCCTTACGGACATGACACACGGCCAGGAGACTCCTGCAAGAGCAAGCGGCTATGTGAGACTGACATTACCAGCTCCTGAGGGCATTTGGAATCTGCCCTTAAAGGGGGGGCACTTAAGGGCAGATTCCAAATGCCCTCAAGAGCTGGTTTATCTGGGTATGAATCATGAAAGGCTTTTACCAATCTCGTGCATAAACCTTACCGGCAGGTTCCCAAGAGAGTTATCCTCCAGACCAAATCCATTCCACTTCACCAGGAACTGAAGCACTCCGGCCCTTTGTCGACTATCTAACAACCTCTCAACTTAAAATTCCTTCCAATCATCCACCAGTATTGGTTGAGGTGGGGCCTCTTGATCTACCGAGAAAGGAGTCAGGAACAAATTCTTTAAAACAGGATACGTGGAAAACTGGATGTACTTGCAAAGTGTTAGGAAGGGTAAATTGAAATGCCACTGAATGTATCTTCTCAATTGGAAAAGGACCAATATACTTTGGACCTAGTTTCCTTGGTGGGCAAAGTAATTTCAGGTTAGTGGTAGATAGCCGTACCAAGTCTCCTGGCTTAAAGTCCGGAACTCCTCTTCTCTTCTTATCTGTCTCTTTTTAGCATGTTCTGGAGCCTGAAGTAGACTAGCTGTGAGGAAACGCGGAAAAGCCGCCGCTAGTACTCAAAGTAAGGCAGCTGATTCCGCGTTCAACATGGCAGCTAGCGCGTAGTCGGAGCACGGAGAAACCGCCGCGTGTCCAGACAACAGGGCGGCGGATTCCAAGTCCGACGCGGCAGGTAGCACGCATAGGCCTACTCTTGTCAGCAATGCTGAATGCGGAGAAAACGCCGCACGCACAGCGGTGCAGCGGATTCCACATTCAACACAGCAGGAACATTGCAACACATGTCTGGTGTGGCTGGGACTGATAGTCCACACTGGTTCAGGAGGACGCGCGCGCGCGCAGAGAGGCAGGGCCTTTATGACAGTCAGAAGGGAGTCAGCTGACCATGCCGGTCAGCTGACAATTTCAGCAACTTCCATTGGTCCAGCACTTAGGGGAGGCGCTAGAGAGCGCTGGTGTATATATACTGGGTGCTGGTCATTTCTCTGGTGTCTGGCGTTGCGATCACTACGTGGTAGCACTCAGACCTTGTCAGTATCTGTGTTGATTAGACAGTTTCGTAGGTGTTGATGATCACGGAGCTCACGCCTTAGCCTAGGAATTGTATTATTATCTGTGTTATTATCTAGACCAGTTTCCAAGGTGTTGATGGCCAAGGAACTCACACCTTAGTCTAGGAAGTCTGTACCATCTGTATCATTATTATTGTCTAGTCTAGTTCCTGGAGTGTTGAGAATCTAGGAGCTCACACTCAAGCTTAGGCATTGTTGATTATCTGTTATGACCTTCTGGTTTCCTGACCATCCTTCTGATCTCTGATTCTGTACCTTAGTTATTCTGATACTCTGTTGCCAATCTCTGCTAGTCTTAGGATTCTGTCCCTGTATACTGTCTCTGTACTTTATCTGTCCGTGTGTTAACGACCTGACCTGTCCGACCTCGAGAACTCTCTTTCCTGTTAAGAGATAGTTCGCAGATCTGTCAGTGACACTTCCTCATTGGTGTCACTCACGTTCTGTCCTTCCCATTCTCAGCCTAGCTCCGCCCCTTGGGGAGCTTCAGACCTGTGGAAGGAATCTGATCTCAAGCAATATCTCCCACGGTTTTACACCCTTCTCTCGGGTGCTCTCCTCAAAGTATTACTGTTGCACCAAACACTTATCACTCAGGTGTCCAGAGGTTAGAGATATATCTGATTATCGGTGATACTGCAGATCATCAATAATCGGGTATATATCTGTATTCTCGGTGATACTGCAGATCACCGGTAATCAGACCCTCTCTGTGTTACACCGATTGTTACACTAGCTCACAAAATCTCAAGGCTCTGGGTAATCGAATTGAGTCTCTCTTGAAAGTCTGGGACAGAAGAATCGAGAAGTTAGGAATACCCAGTGGTGCTCACCGCCAGGTCGTGATCACGCTTACGCGTGGATTCACGACCATTTTGACGCATTCCGCCTCGGACACGAAAATCCGTGAATAGATTTTCAACCACGAAAATCTACTTCGGCTTCGCGTGAATGCGGACAGAAATCCGCATTCACGCTCGTGAAACCCGGTGCTGAAGTTGTGGTTTGCGGAAATGCGTCAAACTATGCGGAAGTGACACATTGCAGGCCAATCAGAGTGCCCCAGCCAGGCCCTAGCAACCAATCACAGGAGGGGAGCTATGCCCTCCCCTCCTGAATATAAAGCGGCGGCCATGATGGAAAAGCTCTGTCCTTGCTAGACTGTGGTGCTGAGATGATTATCTCCAGGCCATTGTTGTTTGAGCAAGTGCATTTATTGTGTTAAAAACAAAGCGTTTTTTTTGCTAACACTGCTCTTATACTGTACACAGTTAGCTAGTCAGTGAGTGATTGCTGTAGTTAGTTGTAGTCAGTGTAGTGTAGTGGGAGTGTGGGAGTCTAGTGATTATTTAACTGTGTGTAGTGCTGTGCAGGCAGGTTCAGTGCTGCAGTGTAGTGGGCGTGGGGATTATCTGTGTGTAGAGTGCAGGCAGGCAGGTTAGTGCAGCTGCAGTGTTCACTTGTATATTCCAGTGACAGTTATATACTTGTACTATTTGCAGGCAGCCAGTCACACCGCCGGCGCCGCCACTCTCTGCCAGCGCTGTTCATTCATTCTGTCAGTGACCTTGTGCCGTGCCCAGTGCCCACTGCTCGCTCGCTCGCTGGCATATGAGCATCTCATTACACAGTGTGACATCCTTGTGTGCCCACTGCATCCTTCAGTGACCTAGTTGTATATCCAGTGGCCACTTCTGTGCCCACTGCATCCTTCAGTGACCTTGTACTGTGGCCACTGCATCCTTCAGTGACCAAGTTGTATATTCAGTGCCCACTGCTGTGCCCACTGCATCCTTCAGTGACCTTGTACTGTGCCCACTGCATCCTTCAGTGACCTTGTACTGTGCCCACTGCATCCTTCAGTGACCTTGTACTGTGCCCACTGCATCCTTCAGTGACCTAGTTGTATATCCAGTGCCCACTGCTGTGCCCACTGCATCCTTCAGTGACCTTGTACTGTGCCCACTGCATCCTTCAGTGACCTTGTACTGTGCCCACTGCATCCTTCAGTGACCTTGTACTGTGCCCACTGCATCCTTCAGTGACCTAGTTGTATATCCAGTGCCCACTGCTGTGCCCACTGCATCCTTCAGTGACCTTGTACTGTGGCCACTGCATCCTTCAGTGACCTTGTACTGTGCCCACTGCATCCTTCAGTGACCTAGTTGTATATCCAGTGCCCACTGCTGTGCCCACTGCATCCTTCAGTGACCTTGTACTATGCCCACTGCATCTTTCAGTGACCTTGTACTGTGCCCACTGCATCCTTCAGTGACCTTGTACTGTGGCCACTGCATCCTTCAGTGACCTAGTTGTATATCCAGTGCCCACTGCATCCTTCAGTGACCTTGTACTGTGGCCACTGCATCCTTCAGTGACCTAGTTGTATATCCAGTGCCCACTGCTGTGCCCACTGCATCCTTCAGTGACCTTGTACTGTGGCCACTGCATCCTTCAGTGACCTTGTACTGTGCCCACTGCATCCTTCAGTGACCTTGTACTGTGCCCACTGCATCCAGTGATTCATTACTAGCAACATGTCTGGCAGGGTTTCGCGGGGTGAGAGGAAAGGGAGTTCAATTGCCTCAGCCACTTCTGGGACTGCTCCACGTCCAGGGAGAGGACGCCCAGCTGTACGTGGTCGTGATGCAGCAGAAAAGGGGGCAGCAAAGCCTGGGCCGAGTCAGCGGACGCCATTGTCCAAATATTTTAAAGTTTCTGGTCCCCGTGTGGTGGTTGAGCAAATGGAACCTGACGTACTCATGGACATCATGACTTCCTCCCAGACCTCTACTGTGAGCACCACTCCAAGCAGTAGCAGCAGCAGCCAACATCCCACGCTTGTTGTGACATCCACCCCAGCACCCACTGGTCAGCAGCCCTCCCAGGATGACAGCGTTCTGTCCCTCAGTCCGGCATCTGGGAACCTGCTGATGCAAGAAGCTCAGGACTTACTGGGGACTGATGTGGCAGAGATTGAGATCGGGCCACAATCACAAGCGTTGTTGAGTTCTGGTGATGAAGAAGAGAGGTCTGTGTCTGGGGATGTAGGGACAGAAGAGGAGGCGGGGGAGTCAGAGGAAGAGCTGGATTATGATGATGCTGCTGATGATGACGACGTTGTGGACCCTAACTATGTGCAGCCTGCTGAGTCCGTGGAAGAATGGTCAGAGCAGGATGACGAGTCACCTCGGCCTAGGCAAGGATATCGCCATATGTCAGGCAGGGGCAGGGGCATCGGCAGCAGTGGGCGTGGAGGAAGTAGACAGGACACTGCTTCAGCCGGCACCACCACCATGCAACCCCCGGCAACTACTACCACACATTGCTCCGCTGCACCCTCTGCTAGTGGGGGCCGCAGTAAATTAAAGTCACCAGTGTGGGATTGCTTTGAGGAATGTACTGATGACAAAAGGTATGCGGTGTGCAGGTTATGCAGCAAAAGATTGAGCCGTGGGAAAAGTCTGAGCAAGATGGGTACCTCATCCCTCCAGGGCCACCTGAGAAGCCGCCACTGCCGCGAGTATGCGGACTTTAAGAGGAAGCAGGCACTGCTGGCAGGGGTTCCTGAGAGCAGAAGGCCCACCAGCGCAGCAGCATCCTCCCTCCCTCAGGGTCGTGAATCCCCCACAGCAGCAGCAGTAGTAGCACGCAAGCGCTCTTCCACCTCGGCTGCTCAGGACACAGACATTGAGGCTGGCAGCCAGTGTTCGTCTCTCTCCTCTGTCTCCCCTGCATCCCAGCGTCGTCAGACCCTGCTGAGCGACACCTTTCAGGGTCTGACCAAGCCTCTGCCTCCAAGCCACAGGCGGATCCGCAAACTAAATGGCTTGCTGGCCCGGGCCATGGCATCACAGCTGCTTCCCTACTCCCTGGTGCAGGAGGGGAGCGCCATGCGGACGCTGCTCCAATTTGGCATCCCCGAGTGGCAAGTCCCCAGTCGCCACTATTTCAGCAGGAGCGCGATCCCAGCACTCCACAAGTTTGCGGTGGAAAACGTGGCCCGTTCCCTGGACTACTCTGTGGGCAAGCGGGTCCACGTGACCATGGACTCGTGGAGTAGCAGATTTGGGACAGGTCGCTACCTGTCCTTTACGGCCCACTGGGTGACACTGATGGAAGGGAGGGAGGACAAGAGCGCATCAGCCCAGCTAGTGGTACCAGGATCAGGGGGGATGCAGAAGGGTCCTGTCACGACACTCCCTCAGCACCCGGAAAGCAAGCCCGCCTCGGCAGCAGCAGCGCCAAGCCTCGGCACTGCCAAGCCCTTTTAAAATTGGTGACCCTGGGGAAGGAGAGGCTTACGGCCACCAACGTCCTGGCCGCCCTCAGGAAGCAGGAGCGGAGGTGGCTGACCCCCAGAGGCCTGGAAGTGGGGTATGTGGCAGCCGATAACGGGGCCAACCTGGTGGCAGCAGTGCAGCAGGGAAACCTCCAGCACATCCCCTGCTTGGCCCACGTGCTCAATCTTGTGGTGCCGCGCTTCTTGCGCACCTACCAGGGGATGAGCGAGCTGCTGCAGGATGCCCGGGCGGTGGTACGCTTTTTCCGCCTGTCAGCCACTGCCTCTGCACTCTTGTCCACCTTACAGCAGCAGTATGGAAGGCCACAACACCGGCTGATCATCGACATGCCAGTTCGCTGGAATTCGACTCTGGCCATGTTGGAGCGGCTGTGTCAGCACAGGCTGGCTCTTAGGGCCTACATGCTAGACCCAAGTGTCCCCAGCAACCAGCAAGTCCCCATGATTACTGCCACTCAGTGGACACTGATGCAGCAACTATGCCTGGTGCTGAGTCCCTTCCTGGAGGCAACCAAGATGGTCAGTGAGGAGCGGGCCTCTGTGTGCCAGTGGGTGCCCTTGGTTTGTCTACTGGAGCAGGCAATGGACAATTTAATTGAGCGTGGGGATGAAGCCCTGAGGCAGTTGGAAGAACAGGAGCAGATGGCAGCACAGTCCAGCTCAGAGGAGGGCTCACAGCAGGTAGTGGAAGAGTTGGAGGTCCCTAACCTGAATGAGGAGGAGGAGCAGAGTGCAGCAGGCGTTGTACGTGGATGGCGGTTTGAGGAGGACAACGACATGGCACAGGAAGAGGACAGGCATGCGTTATGGGACAATGGCGAGGACGAGGAAGATCTTGCTGGCAGGGCCCACTTGTTTCCCATGGCTGTGCACATGTTGCGCTGCCTTCGCAGGGACCCCCGGGTGATCCAGATGCGTTCAAGGGAGGACATCTGGATTACCTTGATGCTTGATCCCCGTCTGAAGGGGAAGCTGGGAGACTTAATGACGCCATCCACCACCGAGCAACGCACAAGGGAGTTGAAGGAGGCCCTTGTGCGCAGACTACTGGAAGCATTCCCCCAGCCTTCCACCCCCACTGTAACTGCTCTGCCAAGCCAGCAAGAGGTGCCTGCCATTGCCACTAGCAGCACAACAACAACCACCAGCAGCAGCAGCAGAGACTGGCGCCCCGGAGACCTGAAGAGCCTAAGCAAGAGCCTGTATGCAGTGCAGCAGCCCAGAACAGAGGTGCCCGCCACAGCATCCACCACCAACCAGCACAAGCAACGACTGACCACCATGGTGTCTGACTATATGGGGTCATCCAGCGGGCTCAATGACACCGACAGCCCCGTGGACCCCTTGGAGTACTGGGTCAAGAGACTGGACATCTGGAGCGAGCTTTCCCAGTACGCCCTGGAACTCCTATCCTGCCCTCCTTCCAGTGTCCTCTCAGAGAGATGCTTTAGTGCGGCCGGTGGCGTGGTCACAGAGAAGCGCTCTCGGCTCTCCCACGCCTCTGTGGACAAACTCACCTTCCTGAAAATCAACCAGGCTTGGGTGGAAGGTGAGTTCCTGGCCCCTATTGTCGGACACAGGGGGACATGAAGTGGCTGCTGCATGTGCTGTTGTTAACTATGCCTGCCTTTATAAAGACATTTACTACCTGCCTAGTGCCTACCTTGGTTAATTTTTTGGTGTTATGGTACTACTACCAGTAAGTTGCCATGGTCCTCCTTCTGAGCTGCTGAACTGACCGCCCGCTTTGTCCTCCTGACTCAGTCGCTACTACACTCTGCGTTCACACTGCCCGGGTCGCCGGGTGCATTTAATTTTTTGGCCAGCACTATGACGCTGTGCTACTACTACTGTGCTGCTGCTGCTGAACTGACCGCCCGCTTTGTCCTCCTGACTCAGTCGCTACTACACTTTGCGTTCACACTGCCCGGGTCGCCGGGTGCATTTAATTTTTTGGCCAGCACTATGACGCTGTGCTACTACTACTGTGCTGCTGCTGCTGAACTGACCGCCCGCTTTGTCCTCCTGACTCAGTCGCTACTACACTCTGCGTTCACACTGCCCGGGTCACCGGGTGCATTTAATTTTTTGGCCAGCACTATGACGCTGTGCTACTACTACTGTGCTGCTGCTGCTGAACTGACCGCCCGCTTTGTCCTCCTGACTCAGTCGCTACTACACTTTGCGTTCACACTGCCCGGGTCGCCGGGTGCATTTAATTTTTTGGCCAGCACTATGACGCTGTGCTACTACTACTGTGCTGCTGCTGCTGAACTGACCGCCCGCTTTGTCCTCCTGACTCAGTCGCTACTACACTCTGCGTTCACACTGCCCGGGTCGCCGGGTGCATTTAATTTTTTGGCCAGCACTATGACGCTGTGCTACTACTACTGTGCTGCTGCTGCTGAACTGACCGCCCGCTTTGTCCTCCTGACTCAGTCGCTACTACACTTTGCGTTCACACTGCCCGGGTCGCCGGGTGCATTTAATTTTTTGGCCAGCACTATGACGCTGTGCTACTACTACTGTGCTGCTGCTGCTGAACTGACCGCCCGCTTTGTCCTCCTGACTCAGTCGCTACTACACTTTGCGTTCACACTGCCCGGGTCGCCGGGTGCATTTAATTTTTTGGCCAGCACTATGACGCTGTGCTACTACTACTGTGCTGCTGCTGCTGAACTGACCGCCCGCTTTGTCCTCCTGACTCAGTCGCTACTACACTTTGCGTTCACACTGCCCGGGTCGCCGGGTGCATTTAATTTTTTGGCCAGCACTATGACGCTGTGCTACTACTACTGTGCTGCTGCTGCTGAACTGACCGCCCGCTTTGTCCTCCTGACTCAGTCGCTACTACACTTTGCGTTCACACTGCCCGGGTCGCCGGGTGCATTTAATTTTTTGGCCAGCACTATGACGCTGTGCTACTACTACTGTGCTGCTGCTGCTGAACTGACCGCCCGCTTTGTCCTCCTGACTCAGTCGCTACTACACTCTGCGTTCACACTGCCCGGGTCACCGGGTGCATTTAATTTTTTGGCCAGCACTATGACGCTGTGCTGCTACTACTACCACCAGTATGTTGCCGTGGTCCTTCTGTGCTGCTGAACTGACCGCCCGCATAGTCCTTCTCCTGACTCAGTCGCTACCACCACTGCACTCTGCGTTCACACTGCCCGTGTCCACTGACAACTCTGCTGCGATGTCATTGCTAATTGCTGCAAAAAAAAACAAAAACAAAATTACAAAAACCTCTCTGGAGCCTTTTTGCCGTCAGCCACTCATCCTCCTCCAGCGGTACCTTCGCCGCCAAGTGCCATTGGAACTCGCCTTCACCTCTTTGACTGCTTAACGCGTATATCCCTTTTTAAAACCACTTATTACCAATTAATAGCCCCATTTAAAGTGTTGATTTCACTTTAAAATCCATTTTCTCTAGAAAAAAATTTTTGGGGGGAATTTTTTATGTTGAAGTTATGTTGCCCCTTATCACCTCGATAATCCATGCTATTTGGGGGACTGTAGCATGTATGGGGGCTTTGGTATTAACGTTAAAAGAAAATCCGCCTACGGGCGTGAATCCGCGCGTGATTACGCCATTCACCATTGTGCACAAAGTTCCTTCCAAAACATGGATGAGAATTGTACCCCTCTGTCGGTCACAATGTCTGATGGAATTCCATGTAGTCTAACAATTTCTTGTATGAAAGGCTGTAGTAGCCACAGAGGGACCCCTTTCAAAGAAAGAAAGCAAGAAGTTTTGAATCAGGATGATACCATTTATTGGCTAACTTAGAGATGGATAAACAGTGAGCTTTCGACTTATAAAAAGCCTTCGTCGGACTGGTTCCTGAAAAAACTGAAAAACACAGCTTATATACACTGACATACAGAGGAGAAACATTCTTTAGCAAACATAAATGTAATTAGATGCCTTAACTGTTACTGAGGAGGCTTTCCCAGGCATCCTATCTAAATTGATAAGATCAATAGAATCCTCAACATGACATAAAGCAGACTCTGGTGATGGGGAGACATCGTAAATTCCGAAAGCAAATAAAATGAATAGTGACAGTGAATTCCATCTTACACAGCATATGGCACAAAAATGAATGAAAAGATAGAAAAATTAAAATTAAAAGAATTGTGGCATTTAAAACCCATTGTACCAGCACAAGAAGTTAGAGTCCTTGTTTAAACCATCTTCTACAGTACAGTTCGACAATATCTTGATCATCTGGTCTGCAAGTGAGGAGAATCTTATCCAATTTTGACAGGAACTTCAATGCCTTCCATCCCACAATCAAACTGAAATTGAGCTACTCTCACAGGGAGATTAACTTTCTTGACACCACCATATACATCAGAGAGAACATCTTACAAACGTCCATGTACCGCAAACCGACGGATCGTCCCACATACCTCAGGTATGACAGTTTCCACCCCAAACATATAAAGAATTCCATAATTTACAGCCAGGCAATAAGATGCAATCGGATCTGTTCTGACAAGGATGACAAAGACAAATACCTGGATTACCTGAAGAAGAATTTCATAAAACAGGGATACAATCCTCTAATGGCTGAGACCCACATTAAGAAAGCTAACAACATCCATAGGACTCAGCTCCTGGAGTACAAGCAGAGCCAGGAAGAGAGCCGTGTCCCACTGGTAGTAACCTACAACCCACGCCTGGAAATCTTAAGAAAGATTGCAAAAGAACTTCATCCTGTTCTACACAAGGATCAGAGACTGAAAAAGATATTCCCTGAACCTCCCCTCCTAGCGTTCCGACAGCCACCCAATCTTAAGCAGATGATAGTGAGGAGTGTCTTAAATAGGCAAGAACAGAATGGAACATTCCCCTGCCGAGGGAAAACGTGTGGGACCTGTAAACACATCCATTCCACTGACAGGATACTAATACCAGGTACACAACAGGAATACAAAGTACAAGGCACCTTTTCCTGCGACTCATCTAATGTGGTATACGTGATCATGTGTGCAAAATGCCCCAAAGGAATTTATGTGGGAGAGACAAGTCAACCACTGCGTGATCGCATGACACACCACAGATCCACTATTAACAGCAGGAAAAAGGATATTACAAAATATACTGATCTCCCAATACCAACACACTTTTGTTTACCTGGACACAATTTAAGCGATTTTCGCGTCACTGTATTCATGGGTGGCTTCAAATCGGGAAACATGAGACTAACACAAGAAACCAAGTTTATACATTGGTTCAAAACTGTAGAAGATGGTTTAAACAAGCACTCTAACTTCTTGTGCTGGTACGATGGGTTTTAAATGCCACAATTCTTTTAATTTTAATTTTTCTATCTTTTCATTCATTTTTGTGCCATATGCTGTGTAAGATGGAATTCACTGTCACTATTCATTTTATTTGCTTTCAGGTGCTGGCTTTAAATGCCACAATTCTCTTAAGCTTAGAATTAATAGTGCATGTAAACAGGCCAGTTACCATTTGAATTCGGAATTTACGATGTCTCCCCATCACCAGAGTCTGCTTTATGTCATGTTGAGGATTCTATTGATCTTATCAATTTAGATAGGATGCCTGGGAAAGCCTCCTCAGTAACAGTTAAGGCATCTAATTACATTTATGTTTGCTAAAGAAGGTTTCTCCTCTGTATGTCAGTGTATATAAGCTGTGTGTTTCAGTTTTTGTCAGGAACCAGTCCGACGAAGGCTTTTTATAAGTCGAAAGCTCACTGTTTATCCATCTCTAAGTTAGCCAATAAATGGTATCATCCTGATTCAAAACTTCTTGCTTTTACTCATGGCTAACACGGTACAACACTTTACTGCTTATACAAAGAAAGAAAGTAAGCTATTTTCGTAAGCCTGTGTACCACAACAAATATGGCTGTAAACCCTTGAGAAGGAGGCAGATCCACCACAAAGTCCGTGGAAATCATTTCCCACGGGTGGGTAGGGATGGGCAGATTTTTCGATAGACCCAATGGACGCCTTCTAGGAACCTTGGCTCTAGCACAGACAGCACAGGATGCTACATAGCTTTTACAATCTTTGACTAGTTCCGGCCACTAAAACTTCCCTCCGTACAAGATCCAATGTTTAGACACTCCAAAATGGCCAGCCAGTTTATGATCATGGTGATACTGTAAAACTGATGTACGTAGATTCTCAGGAACGAATACTTGGTCTCCATGTAGAAATAATACATTCTTTTGGACTAAGTCTGTTGTCTGATTCAAAGTCAGCAATGAAGAAGCCTGTCTGATTTGATCCAGAAGATCTGTTTGCAAAAATAAGATATTATGTGCCTTCAGGATGGTATCTGTTCTTCCTGCTGGAGCATTAGAGCCATGTTCAATAAACGTTCATGAGAGTGCTCCAGGATTAGAGTTCTTAGAGCCTGGCCGATAGGTAATGTGAAAATTGAAGCGGGAAAAGAATAAGAACCACCTAGCCTGACGGGAGTTCAAACATTGTATTATTTCTACATGGAGACCAGCCGTCAGACTCGCCCCCACCTTTAATACCTTCAAACAAGCTCTCAAGACTCACCTCTTCACGCTCGCATACCCCCCTACACCAGTATCATAATATGTTCTGTTAGACCCCCTCTCAAAAGACGCACCTATTGTCTCCACCCCACCCTTTAGATTGTAAGCCTCTGGCAGGGCCCTCCTCCCTAATGTATCCATCTTGATTATGCAATCTTACTCACAACCACCCTTCTTGTAGACTCGAACAGTCTCTATCTTGACCTATGACACTGTATTGTTATCAAATCATTTGCATGATCTTGTTTTGTTGTGAGTTTCCGTATGTTCTACCTGTATGTTAACCCATTTATCTATTGTGCAGCGCTGCGTAATATGTTGGCGCTTTATAAATACAATAAATAAATAAATAAATAAACATTGAGCAGCTCTCAGATACTTCAGATTTTTGTGATCAGTAAAGATAAGGACTGGATGTCTGGTGTCTTCCATTAAATATCTACATTCTTCTAAAGCGCATTTAATAGCAAGGAGTTCATGATCCCCGGTATCATAATTCCTTTCTGAAGAGGTAAATTTTCTGGAACAGAAAGCATTTGGATGGAGGAGAGCTTTAGAACCAAAATGTTGGGACAAGATGGCTCCTATAGCTACTTCTGAGGCATCTACCTCCATGATGAATGGAAGTGTTGGGTCAGCATGTTTTAGGATAGGTGATGTGTAATAGAAGAAATTATTGCAGAGAATCCCTTGATAAACGTCCTATAAAAATGTGCGAATGCAATGAATCTCTTGACTCCTTTCTTGTCCACTGGTGCAGGCCAGTTTAATATTGCCACAACTTTCTGAGGATCCATTGAGATTCCCTTAGAGGAGATGTTTAGCCCTCAAAAATGTATATCATTCCTCTCAAACTCACATTTGTCTGCCTTTGCTTAAAGTCCATGAATATGAAGATGCCCCAACATTTTCTTTACATTATTATTATTAATATTTAGTATTTATATAGCGCCGACATATTACACAGCACTGTACAATGTATATATATATATATATATATATATATATATATATATATATATATATATATATATATATATATCTTGTCACTAATTGTCCCTCAAAGGAGCTCAGAATCTAATCCCTACCATTGCCATATGTCTATATTATGTAGTGCAAGTACTGTAGTCTAGGGCCAATTTTAGGGGGAGCCAATTAACTTATCCGTATGTTTTTGGAATGTGGGAGGAAACCCACGCAGACACAGAGAGAACATACAAGCTCTTTGCAGATAGTGCCCTGGCTGGGATTCGAACCAGGGACCCAGCGCTGCAAGACGAGAGAGCTAACCACTACGCCACCGTGCTGCTCATGTTCTCTATGTTCTTCCAGAGAGGATGAGAAAATCAGGATATTATCTAAATAAACTATTAGAAACACATCTAGGAAATTCCAAATTATATCATTGACTAGGTGTTGAAATGTGGCTGGTGTGTTGCATAATCCAAAAGGCATGACAGTGCATTTGAAATGACCAAATAGAGAGCTGAAAGTGGTTTTCTGTACATCGCCTTCACTTATGCGGACCAAATTACAGGCTCCTCTAAAGTCAAGCTTAGAAAAAAAATGTTGCAGATCTGAGTCTTTGAAACAGGTCGATAATAAGTGGCAGAGGATAGCGGTTTTTAATTGTAATCTTGTTAAGATCTCTGTAGTCTATACAAGGTCGTAAAGTTCCATCTTTCTTCTTAACGAAAAAGATCCCAGCTCCAGCTGGAGAAGTAGAAGGTCGTATGAAACCCTTCTTAAAATTTTCGTCAATGCATTCCTTCAAAATAGCTAATTCAGGTTCTGTCAGAGGAAATAACCGAACCAAACTGAATCTCGGCTCCAGGTAAAAAATTAATGGGACAATCATATATCCAATGTGGATGAAGTGTGTCTGCCCCTTTTTTATTGAAAACATCGAGGAAGTCATGATAAACGTCAGGAATACAGTTCTCTTCCTCTTTATTATCCAGACAACATAATCGGCTGTAGCTAGGAAGACAGAGTCTAGCACAGTAATCTTAATTGAAAACAACTTGACCAATCAATATCAGGATTGTGTGCCTGTAACCAAGGCGTACCTAGAATGGCCGGGAAGATTGAAGAGGAAATTGGGTCAAAGCTAAGATATTCCTGGTGTTCGGAATTAATTGTAACTAACACAGGCATGGTTTCTTGTACGATTGGCCCAGAATTAATTGGTGAACCATCCGCCAGTTGGATAGATAGGACTTATCTTTTTGGGCGAGTGGGAAGTGCTAGTTGACAGGCCAAGGTGGAGTCTAAGAAGCACGAACAAGCCCCTGAGTCCAGAATTACTTTTTGATGCTTCTCTGGGCCCCTGTAAAGATAAAAACAGAGGCAAATGAGAAATGGAAGAACCCACTGGTTGCTGAAGGAATTTCTCAAGATCATATTCCTTACCAGGTGGTCTCACAAGACAGGTGCTTAGGAAGTGTCCTGAAGCCCCACAGTAGAGGCAGAGATTTCCAGAACTACATAATTGATGCTCCTCCACTGAGAGGGAAGGTCAGGCTAGGCCCAGCTGCATGGGTTCCAGAGTGTCTGTCACATTACTAGTTGAGGAAGAAGAAGATGTAGAAGCGGGTGCACTGGTCCCAGAAGGAACCCAAGGTGAAGCTTCTGTACTTGCCCTTTCCATTCTCCTTTCTCTAAGCCTGTAGTCTATCTGAATAGCCAGCTTAATTAAATCCTGAATAGGTGCCAGAACATCCACATGGACTAGTTTATCCTTAAGAGCTTCAGATAGTCCCAACCGGAGTTTAACTTGAGAGCCGCATCATTCCATAACGATAATGATCCCCATCGACTTAAGTCTAAAATATATACCTCTACTGGCCTTTTTTCCTTGACGTAAGGAGAGAAGCATATTTTCCGCAGGTGCAGCCCTTCCCAGGTCATCATGCAAGTTGGCTAAAGCTCCAAAATGTCCATTGAGACTCTTGGCCACCTTGTGCCCTTGTTCCAACATATGCAGGGCCCAAGCCTGGGGTTCACCCTGCAGAAGAGATATGACAGTTCCAATCTGTAACGATTGTGGAATCGTATTCGCGGTCAGCGCACGTGCGCTGACACGGCGGATTTCCTCCACAAGCGTATATTTGAGGACACCCAGGCTAGGTGCTATGCACCCGCAGAGGGCAATTCCCTCCGGCAGATGGCGCTGTGGAGTGCAGGTGAACACAGTCGCTGCACAGCCACAGATGCCAGACGGGAATTGTACAGATCCAGGACAAGGTACGATCAGGCAGGGCTGGATAGCCCACAAGAAACAGAGCAAAGGTACAGAACCAATGTGTGTCCACCAAACTAGTCGCCACCCAGCGACGGTGAACACACAACGGCGGAAACGAAGTGGAAATGCAATCGCAAGAATGGCGATTGCCGACAGAGACACAAGACTGAGCAAACAGGGCACGAGGGTAGCAAAGGCACAGCAAATAATACAATGAGGAGATATGGAAAATAACAAACGCTAGCTAACCGCGAACACCGCACTCATTCGCAACAGTGCACGCGGTTATGCGCGGTCTCCACGTGATAAGCACAATAGAGACAAGCACGCCTAACTAACCATTAACAGACAAACATGAAACAGAGGACGCGAGCGCTTGCTTAACGGTTACCTCACCGAGCCTCCAGCAAGCGTAGCAGACAAGACAGACACACGAAAACAGGGACAAGCGAGAGATAGGATCCACAGCACTAGCGAGAAGCGAGTGCGATCCAGGTACAGAGTAGCAGAACAGAAGGATCCCCAGTGCTAGCGAAAAGTGGCTAGCGCGATCCCAGGAGACAGAACAGAAGGATCCCCAGTGCTAGCGAAAAGTGGCTAGCGCGATCCCAGAAGACAGAACAGAAGAGATAGCTGGTAGCAACCGCTGCACCAGCTATACTCCAAGAACAGAGATCAGAACCATTTCATGTCGACCACCGCTGGGACAGGACAATGGCAACAGAACAAAAAAACAGATAATACAACCTGACTGGGCTAGAAGGGGAGCCTAAAGCAACCCCCAGGAATTAACTATACTAGATAGCAATGGCTGACACTCCAGCAGTGTCCATCAGGAACAGACCATGGAAGGGAAATGACCAGCCAAGCCATCTGGGAAACATAAAGCTCTTATAGTGCCAGTCATCAAAGAAGGCAGGTAGGGGATTTACATAACGAATGTATGCAAATTCCCCAGCAAGAGAACAGACCAGAACTTGCAATGGACAGACAGGTCTCTGTTCCAGAGTCCTGCAGCATGCAAAACTAAACAATGGCAGCTGAGTGGATTCTCACAGTACCCCCCCCCCCCCCCTCTAGGGATGGATTCCAGACATCCCTCAAAACTGGTATCATCACAAAACTCTAACTGAAGACTCATGAAGGTCGGGACAGCCCGACAAGGCCCAATTCCAGAGTCAGTCCATCCGAAACCGACCTCATCGGAAGCAGAAGCCACCGAAACATGCCCATCAGCACTACAAGTCTCAGCGTAACACCCATCAGGACTGTGAACACCAGAGAAGAAGCCATCGACACCCTCCAGACAATACCCACCACCTTCCAAGGAGCGTCCAAGAATACCAAACCTGCCGCAATACCTGTTCGAAGTGTCCCTTACAACACCAAAGCCATTGCTGATCGTATTCAGGGCACCAAGCAAAACCTTTCCCGGAATCTCCCAGAATGCCTTGAATCTCCGCAGAGATCCCAAGAAGCCAGAACGCTCACCAGGCTCACATGGAGAACCACCAAGAACCCCTATGGAACCTATGATCATTCCAGACTCAAAATTAGCAGGACACCCATCAAGATCAGGACTTTCAGGGACCACTTCTGGGCATGCAAGCAGGCAGGCTATATCGGAACATGTCTCCACTGAGGAAGCATCTGAGTACGCTGGTAACCGAGGCACACTTGAGCTTTCTGGGTCACAGAGCACATTGGGGTACACTAGTACAGGAGAAACCTCAGGACATGTCGGGGAACTGCCAACCTCAGAGTCCGACACGACAAGACCAAAACCAGTACCGGGCAGAAAATCATCACGAGTAAAGGTCACAGGTACTGGTCTTTCAAAAGAAGACTCAGACTCAAATTCAGAATTTTCTGTAACTGTAATATCATCATTGACTACACATGAATGAAGCTCCACAAGAGCTGCAAAAGTAGTCAGCAAGGCAGCAATGCCTACTGAAGTGGGCAACACCTCAGAAGGACCTGGGGGGCAGGAGACATCTCCTACAAGTTCTGCACCCTTTGGGAGGAACTCGGAGATCTCCAGGACATTAGACAAGACCTCAGGAACACCATTTCCCAAGTTTCCTAAGAAGGATTCTGAACTATCCATGTTACAGGGCAAAACTTGAACTTTATTTTGTGTGCAGGGCAGATGTCCCAGGGAAGGTTCCACCATAAACTGAGACTGAATTTTATCATCAGGACAGGGATACACAGGAATATCTAGTGAAACTAGCTCTGACTTTCTGAGTTTTGCCTCACTACAGGCAGATTCCTCCATAGCAGTCAAACCAGACTGCAATTCCAAAATAGCAGAGAAACAGGTAACAATGGTTGCAATACCTAGATGAGCCTCTAGGGTCACTGCATGAGATTTTAAACAAGGTAATATTGACTCATCCAGAGTACTGGGTGGAGAGTCAATACTTTCTTCAGAATCAGACTCGCAAATGTCAATGCAAGTGGACATCATGCCTTCATTCATGGTACAGGGCAGGTTCAGAGAAAGCTTCTCTGGACAAGGCAAAGAAGCTTCAGCATCAGATTCGCAAAACCGAAGCGCTGTCTCACTCTTAGATTTGGCTAACAATGTTGAATCCGAGGAGTCAGAACGCAAAATTTGCGGATCCAAGATCGCTTTAGGTTGCGAAACTGACGCTTCCATATCGCAAACCTCCGCGATCTGCGGAGCAGACTGCAAGGCATCTAGGACAGAAACACTGGAGCAACTGTCATCAGGCAACAGGCCTGCACAGGTGCGAACAGAATAAGACAGATTCATTTGCAAAATAAGTGGCGACAACAACAGGAGAAATTTTATTAGACACATCAATAATTTTCTTAAAGTTGCATAACTTAGGAATTTTCCCCATGGCAGGCTCACAAACGGACGATCTAAGAGAACCTGAGGGAAAAAATCTGTCTTCCTTAGACACAGGACCACACAGACCTGTCGCAGCCATACGTGCGGTGGCGACATCAGACCGCACTGGTTCAACTTCCACACAAGCAACTGCTCTGAACGACTTGCACTCAGACTTCAAACACTCAGTTGCTTTGGGAAAGGGAACGCATTCAAAACTCACTTTCTTTAAATCCAGAGGATTGGAGCAATCGTCCGCTGACAATGTGTTTTTAGCAGATTGAAGCGCATGTAGTTCATCCAAAATCATTCTCCACACGTCAAACAGTGGAGTCACAAAGTCAGAGATACATTCACCAGTCTTGATTAAAGTGCACGCAGACTCAATGCACGCATACAAAACTGCTTCGTTTTTAGAAAGGTAATGATTGCAAAACGATCTCCAATCACATTCCAATTCATAGACCAGGAGCTCGATCTCCCATTTCTCAAACGGGGGCTCCCATGCACACTTAACAAAGGATGAACAATCATAGTGCGCACAGTCTACAGATGGCACTGGAGCAGGAACAGAATGGGAATCTTCTACCTCTTTATTGGGGTCAATTGATTGGTGTGTGTGTAATTCATCCAAAATGATCTGCCACACATACATCACCAGATCCACAACACACTCGTCACATTCATCAGAATCAATCAAAAGGCACACAGAGTAAAGACAATCGTTCAGGACATCCGCGCTTTTTGCGATGTAAAAATCGCAAAAGGCTTTCCAATCCAAATCAAATTCCTCCACCAAGGTCCCGATTTCCCATGAGGCAAATGGTGGTTCGAACAACCCAGTATCTAAATAATCTCCATATGGGTGGGGATCAGGAACGAGTACAGATTTTTTAACTGCTTTAATATAGTGTGCGATCCTACCTATAATAGGATCCACATATGCTTTTGTCACAGGCAATGACATCTGAAGCAAATCAAAGGTTCCCTCTGGCCTGGGAATTATGGTTTGGCTGGTCATTCAGTAACGATTGTGGAATCGTATTCGCGGTCAGCGCACCAGACGTGCGCTGACACGGCGGATTTCCTCCACAAGCGTATATTTGAGGACACCCAGGCTAGGTGCTATGCACCCGCAGAGGGCAATTCCCTCCGGCAGATGGCGCTGTGGAGTGCAGGCGAACACAGTCGCTGCACAGCCACAGATGCCAGACGGGAATTGTACAGATCCAGGACAAGGTACGATCAGGCAGGGCTGGATAGCCCACAAGAAACAGAGCAAAGGTACAGAACCAATGTGTGTCCACCAAACTAGTCGCCACCCAGCGACGGTGAACACACAATGGCGGAAACGAAGTGGGAATGCAATCGCAAGAATGGCGATTGCCGACAGAGACACAAGACTGAGCAAACAGGGCACGAGGGTAGCAAAGGCACAGCAAATAATACAATGAGGAGATACGGAAAATAACAAACGCTAGCTAACCGCGAACACCACACTCATTCGCAACAGTGCACGCGGTTATGCGTGGTCTCCACGTGATAAGCACAATAGAGACAAGCACGCCTACCTAACCATTAACAGACAAACATGAAACAGAGGACGCGAGCGCTTGCTTAACGGTTACCTCACCGAGCCTCCAGCAAGCGTAGCAGACAAGACAGACACACGAAAACAGGGACAAGCGAGAGATAAGATCCACAGCACTAGCGAGAAGCGAGTGCGATCCAGGTACAGAGTAGCAGAACAGAAGGATCCACAGCACTAGCGAAAAGTGGCTAGCGCGATCCCAGGAGACAGAACAGAAGAGATAGCTGGTAGCAACCGCTGCACCAGCTATACTCCAAGAACAGAGATCAGAACCATTTCATGTCGACCACCGCTGGGACAGGACAATGGCAACAGAACAAACAAACAGGTAATACAACCTGACTGGGCTAGAAGGGGAGCCTAAAGCAACCCCCAGGAATTAACTATACTAGATAGCAACGGCTGACACTCCAGCAGTGTCCATTAGGAACAGACCATGGAAGGGAAATGACCAGCCAAGCCTTCTGGGAAACATAAAGCTCTTATAGTGCCAGTCATCAAAGAAGGCAGGTAGGGGATTTGCATAACGAATGTATGCAAATTCCCCAGCAAGAGAACAGACCAGAACTTGCAATGGAAAGACAGGTCTCTGTTCCAGAGTCCTGCAGCATGCAAACCTAAACAATGGTCAAAAGGCTGCCTGCCTGTGCAGGCAGCTGAGCGGATTCTCACACAATCTTGACAGATTCATGAGCATAAGTTGTAGGTTGCAGAGAGAAAAAATAACAAGAAAGCACTCTTAAAGAGATGGAATTTGCTCCTATCACCAGAAAATCAATCAGGGATTGGCAGTTTGGGTTCTCTGGCTGGAGGGGCTAACAGAACTCCTGAAGTTGCAGTAGAGGTTGAGGCGGAGGGAGCGGACATGCTCTGAACCTGGCTTTGTAGCTGAAAAACATTCTGTTTGATTGGACAGAAATCTTGAGTTCCGAGATCTGTTGGCAAAGTTGGTCAATCTGTGACAGATCAGTATCTCCTGTGGTGTTCATCATGGCTGACACATACTGTTATGCTGGTGAGCAACATGTTTATCCTTCCACTAAGGTAAGAGTTAACAGGAGCATGAGGTCTAAGTGACCATGAGTTTTCACCAGAGCGCCCTGCAAGGGATGATGGACTTTAGCTGCCCAGTGCCCACCAGGTCTCACTCAAGGGAGAACTAGCAACACCACTCTTAGGAGAATACTCGTAGTCAGACAGATCCGGGTCAGTAGGCAGGCGGTAAGTAAGCAAGTCAAGGGCAATCCGGGTCGAGGCAGGTGGCAGACAGGTATAGTCAGAAGGCAATCTGGGCCGGGGCAGGCGGCAGACAGCAGAACGGGAACAGACCGAGAAGCGTGGGGCAAGGATGGTATTAATGAAAAAAAGCAAGAAAAAATCCAAAACATGCACAGGAAGGCTGAAGGATTTCACTGCAGGAGTGCAACAAGCCAATGTACAAGTAGCAAATCCAAAAGATAGAAAAAAGGGGCTTTGCACATCCCTTAATAAAACTTCACTAATTTAATGTAGAAATATTAAAACGGCATACATTACATGTTCAGTACAATGCTGAGAGAGGTACTAGGCTGGTGGGGAGGTCGACAGCTGTTTCGCGCCTCTACGCACTGTGGCGCATCATCAGGACACTCACCCCTCGTATGTTCACCCCTTAAATAGACACTTACCCCATCTATAATGGAGCAGCCGCCATTCATGTTCCAAAAGATGCACTATTCGTACATGGAGCGCATGCCGGGACGCTCTGGTGGATTAACAAAGAATACTTCCGTTTGATGGAGTGCAACCCGGAAGACAAGACAAGGCAAGACAAATAACATTTATATTGCGCTTTTCTCCTTGCGGACTCACAGCGCCAGAGCAGAGCAGCAGCCACTAGGGCGCGCTCTATTGGCAGTAGCAGTGTAAGGGAGACTTGTCAAAGGTCTCCTACTGAATTAGTGCTGGCTTACTGAACAGGCAGAGCCGAGATTCGAACCCTGGTCTCCTGTGTCGCGTCATATTTGGGACGCGCTCAGCGTCAGTTACGTCAGTCCAATGCATCCATTAGGACGCATTAGTCACCGTGATGCAGAAAAAGAAAATTCACTATCCACCAGAGGGCAACCAATAAGCAAATATATTTGAGCGCATGCCCGACCTATAGTGAACCCACGACTGCCATCTAGTGGCCCAACAAGTTACGGCCACCAATGAATTTAACAAATAGATGGAAGTCGTAGGAGTGATCACAAGCATAGCAGCTGCTCCATATATAACCCCAATTATCAATAGATGTCCAAATTAGACCCGTCTACATAAGATTAATTAAAGCCTCAGTCCGCCTATGTGGGGATGAAAATACAAATACACTATTGTGTAAATCAGGTAAATTTTACTGTAACCTTTATCATTAAGTACTCACAGACCCACACAGACGGACTGTCCGGCCGGGGTCCATATCCACATCTGGAGGTAAATAGAAAAATTATTATTTAAGAAAAGGGGAGAATAACATACTAGGACAGGTACTCAAGGACATTAAAATAAACATTAAAATACAAACACCTTAATCAAATGAATACTGCTAAATTATTCTTTTCATTCAATCCCAAAGGTCCCACCGCATCAAAATATGCTATCCAGAAACTCTCCCTCTGTAACAGCTTACGGTGCCAATCTCCGCCCCTTCTGTCCCATCTAACTTGTTCCAAGCCTAAAAATCTTAATTTAGTCACATCACTATTGTGAGCTGCTCGCATATGATCAATCACTCTAGGGCAGCCCTCCCCGCTATGGACTGACCGGCAGTGGGCCTGGTAACGGTCCTTGAGCATATTTGTGGTTTCACCAACGTAAATTCGCTGACAAGGACACACTAAGGCATAAACCAGGCCTTTGGTTCTACAGTTAATAAATTGTTTAATTCTGCATGTCCGTCCAAAGCGCGTGAAGGTACTCCCCAGCTCTAGAAAGTTGCAGCAGGAACATCTCTGACATTTGAAATTGCCCTTTGGGCGACTGGAGCCTAGCCAAGTTTGGGACTGAGGACTAGTAAATTCACTATGAGATAATTTATCTTTCAAATTCGGAACTCGCTTGTAAGAAACACAAGGGCGTAGTGCACTCTTTGAGCTTAATAGTTTATCCTGTTGGATAATCCACCAATTCTTTCCTATTGCCTGTTTTATATGATGAAACATTGGTGAGTAGGAAAAATGCATGAAAAACCTATCTAGAGTGCAGTTTGGATTAATTTCCTTCCTTCGTTGTAACAGGGAGGCCCTATCTTTGCCTGCTGCCCATAAAAATGCTTGCTGTATAGTATGCAGTTTATATCCTCTTTCCACCAGTCTGGATTTAAGATCCTCAGACTGCTCAAGAAAGGTCTCCCATGAACTAGCATTCCTCCGCAACCGGAGGAATTGTCCATATGGGACCCCTCTGATTGTGGAAGGTGGATGGTAACTGGTGGCACTTAGCAATGTATTGACTGCCGTTTTCTTCCTATAAGTTTTGGTCACCAATATTCCCTCCTGCACCTGGATATCCAAGTCCAAAAACTGCAACTGATGATCTCCCCAAACATGGGTAAAGGCCATATTGACACCATTGGAATTCAGATATTCCATAAACTCCTCAAAAACTGCTTGGTGCCCCTCCCACACTATCAGAATGTCATCAATATAGCGGGTCCAGAGTTTAATCCGCTCCAGGAACCCATTCCTTAATGAATAGATGTAATCCGCCTCCCAGCGGCCCATGAAGAGGCCGGCATAGGTGGGGGCCACAAGGCTCCCCATTGCCGTGCCGACCTCCTGATGGTACCACTCGCGGTCAAAGAGGAATGAGTTCCGGGTGAGGACAAACTCTAGACTCGCCAGAACAAACCACTGTAAAGCATCCTCCTCAATGAATTCTGGTAGGAATAATCCAATTGCCTCGAAACCATCCGTATGGCAAATGCGACTATAGAGCGAGACCACATCCACAGATGCCAAATGATACTGAGGCTGCCATTCAAAGGTGCTCAAAATGTTCAGCACCTCTGTAGTATCCCCTACATATGACGGTAGTGATCTCAGAAGAGGTCTTAATTGTACATCTAAAAATTGGGACAATGGTTCTGTTAAAGATCCTATAGCTGAAACAATCGGGTGGCCCGGTGGGTTCTCCTGAAATTTATGTATTTTAGGAATACAATATCACACCGGGCTGCGAGGGAACTGAGGAAGTAATTTATTAGCTGTTGTCCTATCTAAGGCACCATCAGTCATTCCTTTTTGGAGGAGTCTCTTTAGTTCCATCACATATTGTACTGTAGGGTCAGTGGCCAATTTAGTATAAGTAGATCTATCCTCGAGTTGTCTCAAACATTCTCTTTGATATTGTTCTGTTGAGAGTACTACAACCCCTCCCCCCTTATCTGCCTCCTTAATAGTTAAATCAGTCCGAGACTGTAGCCACTTTAAAGCCTCCTTCTCCTCTGGAGACATATTAGGGGCATCTTTGGGGTATATGTGGGATCTACAGTCCTCCAGGACCCTCGAGTAAAAGAGCTCCACTGAACCACCTGGAATAGATGGAGGATTGAACATAGATTTGTTACCAATATTATAGGGGAGTTCACGTTGAATAGCCACCCTATTCGGGGTGTAGGCTTCTGATAATTCACACAGGTCTCGTAAGGTTTCCTTATCCCAATGGTCCTCCGCGGATCAAACCAAAAGAGGAATAGATTTCAACTCCGATTCCTGTGTTGAATTAATAGGTTTCACTTTGGTGGCAAAAAAATCTATGTAATGACAGCTTCCTAGTGTTCAAAAACAGTTCCTGCTCAAATCTAACAAAGTCAAACTCCACCGTAGGACAAAAATTGAGGCCTTTGTTTAATAATGAAAAAACAGCATTACTTAATTCAACACCTGATAGGTTGTAAACCTTTATTTCTTTCTGCTCCTCTCCGATCGCCTTGGTTGTGCTTTGGTCCACGAGACCTGTTTCAAAACGCCTTTCTGATTTTCGTTTGCCTCTCCTGACCTTCTTCTTCCTAAAGTGGCAAGGATGGTCGAACAAGCCGGGTCAGTAACAAGCAGAACAACAAGTAACAAGGAGTCAGGCAATGTTAACACATACCAAGCTGACAGAGGTATCAGTGGGGAGCCTTAGTGTCAGAAGCCTTATATAGGCTAAGGCAGAGTGGTTTGGCCCGGAAATTTTTACTCCTGCGCATGCGCAAATGCAGACGCCGAGTCCCACGCATCTGTACGCTTAACCTGACGTCACATCGTGCAAACTTGCCTCGGCCCCTCTCCGGCCATGGGAGATATCCCAGAACGAGAGATGTGTACGCTTACCGCAACACACAGCCTCACCGTCAGCACAGAACCCGAGCGGCTAGAGGAAGTTGTGGCCTCACGAGCATGACACACAGCCAGGAGACCCCAGCAAGAGCAAGCAGCCAGTTGAGACTGACAGTACCCCTTGTTTGTTTTCTTACATTGTACTGAGTCACAGAATATGTTGGTGCTTTATAAATAGAGATGGTCTGAACTTCTTGCCAGTGCAGAACACATGTTTGCGTTCGCATCGGCAGGCGAACACATGGCATGTTAAATTTGCCCCCTATACATCATTGTGGAGCCATACTTTGAGCCCTTACCCCAGAGTCAGCAGGCACATGACAGCAAATCAGCTATCACTCCCTCCTGGACCACACCACCCCCTATAAAATTGCCAGCATGGCAGCCATTTTACAGTCTGCATTTGGCTGCTGTGCTAGGCAGATTTTGGAGAGCTGTGCTGCTAACAGTGAAAGCATTAGTTAGGCCTCTGTTCTGTCTCCCCAGTGGAGTTTCTTGCTGCCAGTACAGCGTCCTGAACACCCAAGAGCCTTTATAAGGGCTGGTTTTCTTGCTATTTTGTCATATTGCAGTACTGTATGTCTACTGAATGTCCAGTGCACTGACTTTAGCTGTTGGACACAGGTGTGAACACTGCTGCTAGTGGTACAGCACCTCCCATAACAGCCCTTAAAGGCTGGTACATTGGTTTTCTTGTTATTGTGATATTGCAATTGTGATGATCCGCTCAGCTGGCTGCACAGGCAGACAGCTGTTTGTCCATTCCTCTAGTCTGTGGGCTGCAGGTCTCTGGAACAGAGACCTGTCTTTCCATTGCAAGTTTCTGGTCTGTTCTCTTGCTGGGGAATTTGCATACATTCGTTATGCAAATCCCCTACCTGCCTTCTTTGATGACTGGCACTATAAGAGCTTTATGTTTCCCAGAAGGCTTGGCTGGTCATTTCCCTTCCATGGTCTGTTCCTGATGGACACTGCTGGAGTGTCAGCCATTGCTATCTAGTATAGTTAATTCCTGGGGGTTGCTTTAGGCTCCCCTTCTAGCCCAGTCAGGTTGTATTATCTGTGTTGCCTGTTTTGTCTTGTCTTGCCTGTTGCCATTGTCCTGTCCCAACGGTGGTCGACAGGAAATGGTTCTGATCTCTGTTCTTGGAGTATAGCTGGTGCAGCGGTTGCTACCAGCTATCTCTTCTGTTCTGTCTCCTGGGATAGCGCTAGCTACTTTTCGCTAGCGCTGGGGATCCTTCTGTTCTGTCTTCTGGGATCGCGCTAGCTACTTTTCGCTAGCGCTGGGGATCCTTCTGTTCTGCTATTCTGTACCTGGATCGCGCTAGCCACTTTTCGCTAGTGCTGTGGATCCTATCTCTCGTTTGTCCCTGTTTTCGTGTGTCTGTCTTGTCTGCTACGCTTGCTGGAGGCTCGGTGAGGTAACCGTTAAGCAAGCGCTCGCGTCCTCTGTTTCATGTTTGTCTGTTAATGGTTAGTTAGGCGTGCTTGTCTCTATTGTGCTTATCACGTGGAGATCGCGCATAACCGCGTGCACTGTTGCGAATGAGTGCGGTGTTCACGGTTAGCTAGCGTTTATTGTTTTCCGTATCTCCTTATTGTATTATGTGCTGTGCCTTTGCTACCCTCGTATTCTATTCTGATCTGCCTTGTGTCACGTCTGGTGATCGCACCTCTCGCGATCACGTTCCTATTTCGTATCTGCTGTTGTGTGTGCACGGTCGCGGGGTGGCGACTGGATTGGCGCACACACATACAACCTGTCCCTTTGCTCAATCTCATTCGCAATCACCTTTCTTGCGATTGCGTTCTGCGCATCGTACAATTCCTGTCTGGCACTTGTGGAGGTGCAGAGGATTGGTTCCTCTGCACTCCCCAGCGCCATCTGCCGACAGGAATTCCCCTCTACAGGTGCGTAGCACCTTTTGCTGGGTGCCTGCAAATATACGCTTGTGGAGGATTTCCGCCGTGTCAGCGCACGCGTTGTGCGCTGATCACGGAGAAAGTTCCACGAGCGTTACAGCAATTCTGTGTGTCTATTGACAGTCTAGTGCACTGGACTCAGCTGTGGGACAAACATGTGCACACTGCTGCTAGTGGTATAGTACCTTGCATAATTGCCCTCACAAGTGCTGTTTTATTGTTTTTCTTGCTATTGTTATATTGCAGTCCCCTGTGTCCAGTACACACTTTAGTTGGAGACCAGTCTACTGGTCCTAGTTGTGCACCAACTAGATAACCAAATAATCCTTCACCACCACTACCATCTAGTATTGACTACTGCCCCCTTTGTAAGAACTATATTGAAAAAGTTTTCAGCAAGGCTCATTGTACAGAGGCGCCAGAGTAGAATAAAAATGTTTAAAAAACGTCTAAAAGAGGGGGATGTTCAGGTGGACTTACCTCCCTCAAAAATATAAAACTCAATTGAGTCACAATATATCAATACAAATATTTTATTTAACTCCACTTAATGCAATGCGTTTCGCAGGTGTGGTCCTGCTTCATCAGGCAAACAGGAGCATAACTATAAAACAAACAAATATATACAAACAAAATGACCCATAGAAATAGCTTAAAATAAAGGCGCAGTTTAAAAACATGAGAAGACATGATAAAATTGTAACATTTTTGGTCGTAGTGTAGTAAAACTCGCTCTATTTCTAAAAATTGCATTTCATTGATCATAAAATATCTAAATATAAAAATCCAAAGTGTACACAAAAGTTGATAAATATCCATGATTGATATGCTAAAGTTCATCAGCTTCTAGATTAAAGGATAGTCAGTTTAGTGAGTATAACATATAGTATTATTTTATGGCCCTAGAGCTTACTTGCAAGAAGAATTACTAACAGTCTAAATTGATATAATAAAATTCAACACCTCAGCAAGAGTGACTTACCTCATTTGGTCTAAATGCAGAAGTGAGTGCCTCTGTGTAGATGTGCGAGGGGGCGCTGCTTATATAGGGAGTGCGATTGCATTAATTGGTCCTAATGCACCAATCAAAATCTGCCATGTCAGCAAGGTGTGCCAATTAGGGCGCACCTGGAAGTGGTCTCGAGGCAGGAACGCATACTTGGATATTAAGGCTGTATGGTGGTATAGTGGTTAGCACTCTTGCCTTGCAAGTGCTGGGTCCCTGGTTTGAATCCCAGCCAAGTCAACATTTTTTTTTTTTTTATATTAAGTCTCATCAATTTAGTGATTATAGTAGTAGAGGAACTCTGTGAATGGGCAGTATCTATTTCAGGACTAGTCATCGGTAATCTTTGTTAAAAAATAAAGAAATAGAAATTATAAAGGATGATAAAAGATGTCATATTGCATTATTTGTGAAACTGCTAGCAAACCAATAGATCAGAAGAGTATATACATTGTTAAAGAGAACCCGAGGTGTGTTTAAAGAATGTTATCTGCATACAGAGGCTGGATCTGCCTATACAGCCCAGCCTCTGTTGCTATCCCAAACCCCACTAAGGTCCCCCTGCACTCTGCAATCCCTCATAAATCACAGCTGTGCTGTGAGGCTGTGTTTACATCTGTAATGTCAGTCTCAGCTGCTCCCCCGCCTCCTGCATAGCTCCGGTCCCTGCCCCTGTCCCTTCCCTCCAATCAGCAGGGAGGGAAGGGATGCAGGCGGGGACTGGAGTTCTGCAGGAGGTGGGGAGAGCAGCAGACTGACACTATAGAGATAAACACAGCCAGCTCTGACAAGCTGTTTGTCAGCAGTGTGGCTGTGATTTATGAGGGATTGCAGAGTGCAGGGGGACCTTAGGGGGGTTTGGGATAGCAACAGAGGCTGGGCTGTATAGGCAGATCCAGCCTCTGTATGCAGATAATATTCTTCAAACCCACCTCGGGTTCTCTTTAACAACATTTTTTGTGGTGATCAGGTAACAGTGTCACCATCTGGTGGTGAAAGGATATATGATAGCCCAGGTTATGTACAAATAACAAGGCTGGATAAAAATGATAATAAGAGCTCTGAGTTTGATACAAACAACATAAGAATCAAACACAAGTTAAAACGGCAGCTATAAAAATATATAAAATATTATTAAACAGATTAAATGGGAGGAGATAAGATCATAAATTGATTAGGTAAAAGAGAGGACCATTAAAACAGTATAAAATTGTGAGTACTAAAAATCAGGTATTTTATAGACATCACTAACAGTCAGCTTAATGCAATTCATGAAACCAGCACCACCACCGGGGGGGGCGACGAAAATCTTGATACAACCATCACAGCCACGGCCTCTTTTTTAGACCTTCCCTCTACCCTCTCCCAGAACTCCCTACTGCTCCCCATGCCCAGCCCTACAGGCAACAGGGTCCTCTTGAAACCGAGGATTACCCTGAACCCCCCCAAGCCCAGAAAGAGAGGACGCAGAGGAAAAAGGAGAAGAGAGAAACTGATTCTGAACCCAGATAACCCGGCCAATAATATGAAATCTATACTCAATCTGTCTACCCACATTCTCACCTCACATGAAACTGAACTACCCCAGAAGGGTTTGTCTTTTTGTCCCACCAACAATTCAAACATGTCAGAACTTTTTTCAATCTTGAATGCCTATATACGGAAACTGACATTAAAGCGGCATTTTGCCATAAAAAAACAACCTGTTCTTGATCCCGATACAGCCCTTATAATCACTAACAATGAGAACATACCTACCTGTACCCTGATCTATTGGTTTGGTAGCAGTTTCACAAATAATGCAATATGACATCTTTTATCATCCGTTATTATTTTTATTTCTTTATTTTTTAACAAAGATTACCGATGACTAGTCCTGAAATAGATACTGCCCATTCACAGAGTTCCTCTACTACTATAATCACTAAATTAATGACTAAAGACTAAAAATGTTGACTTGGCTGGGATTCAAACCAGGAACGCAGCACATGCAAGGCAAGAGTGCTAACCACTATACCTCCATACAGCCTTAAAGGGAAGGTTCAGGGACGCTGTGAAAAAAACAAAAATCCAAATCCACTTACCTGGGGCTTCCTCCAGCCCGTGGCAGGCAGGAGGTGCCCTTGTCGCGGCTCCGCAGGCTCCCGGTCTCCTCCGGTAGCGCGCCCGACCTGGCCAGGCCGGCTGCCAGGTCGGGCTCTTCTGCGCTCCAATGTGCGGCTCACTGGTGCGCGCTGACGTCATCGGACGTCCTCCGGGCTGTTCTGCGCAGGCTCAGTAGTTCTGAGCCTGCGCAGTACAGCCCGGAGGACGTCCGATGACGTCAGCGCGCACCAGTGAGCCGCACATTGGAGCGCAGAAGAGCCCGACCTGGCAGCCGGCCTGGCCAGGTCGGGCGCGCCACCGGAGGAGACCGGGAGCCTGCGGAGCCGCGACGAGGGCACCTCCTGCCTGCCACGGGCTGGAGGAAGCCCCAGGTAAGTGGATTTGGATTTTTATTTTTTTCACAGCATCCCTGAACCTTCCCTTTAACCACTTGAGGACCACAGTTTTTTTGCCACTTAAGGACCAGAGCCTTTTTCTCCATTCAGACCACTGCAGCTTTCACGGTTTATTGCTCGGTCATACAACCTACCACCTAAATGAATTTTACCTCCTTTTCTTGTCACTAATACAGCTTTATTTTGGTGCTATTTGATTGCTGCTGCGAGTTTTAGTTTTTATTATATTCATCAAAAAAGACATGAATTTTGTCAAAAAAAGGACTTTTTTAACTTTCTGTGCTGACATTTTTCAAATAAAGTAAAATTTCCTATACATTTGAGCGAGAAAGTTATTCTGCTACATGTCTTTGATTAAAAAAAACATTCAGTGTATATTTATTGGATTGGGTAAAAGTTATAGCGTTTACAAACTATGGTGCCAAAAGTGAATTTTCCCATTTTGAAGCATCTCTGACTTTTCTGACCACCTGTCATGTTTCATGAGGTGCTAAAATTCCAGGATAGTATAAATACCCCCCAAATGACCCCATTTTGGAAAGAAGACATCCCAAAGTATTCACTGAGAGGCATGGTGAGTTCATTGAAGATTTTATTTTTAGTCACAAGTTAGCGGAAAATGACACTTTGTGACAAAAAAAAAAAAAGGTTTCCATTTCTGCTAACTTGCGACAAAAAAAAAATGAAATCTGCCACGGACTCACTATGCTCCTCTCTGAATACCTTGAAGTGTCTACTTTCCAAAATGGGGTCATTTGTGGGGTGTGTTCACTGTCCTGGCATTTTGGGGGGTGCCTAATTGTAAGCACTCCTGTAAAGCCTAAAGGTGCTCATTGGACTTTGGGCCCCTTAGCGCAGTTAGGCTGCAAAAAAGTGCCACACATGTGGTATTGCCATACTCAGGAGAAGTAGTATAATGTGTTTTGGGGTGTATTTTTACACATACCCATGCTGGGTGGGAGAAATATCTCTGTAAATGACAATTTTTTGATTTTTTTTTTACACACAATTGTCCATTTACAGAGATATTTCTCCCACTCAGCATGGGTATGTGTAAAAATACACCCCAAAACACATTATACTACTTCTCCTGAATACGGCGATACCACATGTGTGGCACTTTTTTGCACCCTAACTGCGCTAAGGGGCCCAAAGTCCAATGAGTACCTTTAGGATTTCACAGGTCATTTTGCGACATTTGGTTTCAAGACTACTCCTCATGGTTTAGGGCCCCTAAAATGCCAGGGCAGTATAGGAACCCCACAAATGACCCTATTTTAGAAAGAAGACACCCCAAGGTATTCCGTTAGGAGTATGGTGAGTTCATAGAAGATTTTTTTTTTTTGTCACAAATTGGCGGAAATTGATTTTAATGGTTTTTTTTTTCACAAAGTGTCATTTTCCGCTAACTTGTGACAAAAAATAAAATCTTCTATGAACTCACCATACTCCTAACTGAATACCTTTGGGTGTCTTCTTTCTAAAATGGGGTCATTTGTGGGGTTCCTATACTGCCCTGGCATTTTAGGGGCCCTAAACTGTGAGGAGTAGTCTTGAAACCAAATGTCACAAAATGACCTGTGAATAGGACGTTGGGCCCCTTAGCGCACCTAGGCTGCAAAAAAGTGTCACACATGTGGTATCGCCGTACTCAGGAGAAGTAGTATAATGTGACCCTATTTTAGAAAGAAGACACCCCAAGGTATTCCGTTAGGTGTATGGTGAGTTCATAGAAGATTTTATTTTTCGTCACAAGTTAGTGAAAAATGACACTTTGTGAAAAAAACAATAAAAATCAATTTCCGCTAACTTTAAAATAAAATCTTCTATGAACTCGACATACACCTAATAGAATACCTTGGGGTGTCTTTTTTCTAAAATGGGGTCACTTGTAGGGTTCATATACTGCCCTGGCATTTTTACAGGCCCAAAACCGTGAGTAGTCTGGAAACCAAATGTCTCAAAATGACTATTTAGGGGTATAAGCATCTGCAAATTTTGATGACAGGTGGCCTATGAGGGGGCGAATTTTGTGGAACCGGTAATAAGCAGGGTGGCCTCTTAGATGACAGGTTGTATTGGGCCTGATCTGATGGATAGGAGTGCTAGGGGGGTGACAGGAGGTGATTGATGGGTGTCTCAGGGGGTAGTTAGAGGGGAAAATAGATGCAATCAATGCACTGGGGAGGTGATTGGAAGGGAGTCTGAGGAGGATCTGAGGGTTTGGCCGAGTGATCAGGAGCCCACACGGGGCAAATTAGGGCCTGATCTGATGGGTAGGTGTGCTAGGGGGTGACAGGTGCTGACAGGAGGTGATTGATGGGTGTCTCAAGGGTGATTAGAGGGTGGAAATAGATGCAAGCAATGCACTGGTGAGGTGATCAGGGCTGGGGTCTGAGGGCATTCTGAGGGTGTGGGCGGGTGATTGGGTGCCCTAGGGGCAGATAGGGGTCTAATCTGATGGGTAGCAGTGACAGGGGCTGATTGATGGGTGATCAGTGGGTGATTAGATGGCAGAACAGATGTAAACAATGCACTTTGGAGGTGATCTGAGGGTAGGTCTGGGGCAATCTGATGGTGTGGGAGGGTGATCAGATGCCCGTAAGAGGCAGGTTAGGGTCTGATCTGATAAGTGGCAGTGACAGGTGGTGATTGACGGGTGATTGACGGGTGAATGACGGGTGAATGACAGGTGATTGACAGGTGATTACAGGGGAGAATAGATGTAAACAGTGCACTTGGGAGGTAATCTGACGGCGGGTCTGCAGGCGATCTGATGGTGTGGGTGGGTGATCAGATTGCCCGCAAGGGGCAGGTTAGGGGCTGATTGATGGGTGGTAGTGACAGGGGGTGATTTATTGGGTGGCAGTGACAGGGGGTGATTGATGGGTGATTGATAGGTGATTGACAGGTGATCAGTGGGTTATTACAGGGAAGAACAGATGTAAATAATGCACTGGCGAATTGATAAGGGGGGGGGGGTCTGAGGGCAATCTGAGTGGGTGGGCGGGTGATTGGGTGCCCGCAAGGGGCAGATTAGGGTCTAATCTGATGGGTAACAGTGACAGGTGGTGATAGGGTGTGATTGAGGGATGATTGATGGGTAATTAGTGGGTGTTTAGAGGAGAGAATAGATGTAAACAATGCACTTGGGAGGTGATCTGACGTCGGATCTGCGGGCGATCTTATGTTGTGGGTGGGTGATCAGATTGCCCGCAAGGGGCAGGTTAGGGGCTGATTGATGGATGGCAGTGACAGGGGGTGATTGACAGGTGATCAGTGAGTTACTACAGGGAAGAACAAATGTAAATAATGCACTGGCGAATTGATAAGGGGGGGTCTGAGGGCAATCTGAGCGTGTGGGTGGGTGATTGGGTGCCCGCAAGGGGCAGATTAGGGTCTAATCTGATGGGTAAAAGTGACAGGTGGTGATAGGGTGTGATTGATGGGTGATTGATGGGTAATTAGTGGGTGTTTAGAGGAGAGAATAGATGTAAACAACGCACTTGGGAGGTGATCTGACGTCGGATCTGCGGGCGATCTTATGGTGTGGGTGGGTGATCATATTGCCCGCAAGGGGCAGGTTAGGGGCTGATTGATGGGTGGCAGTGACAGGGGGTGATTGATGGGTGATTGACAGGTGATTGACAGGTGATCAGTGGGTTATTTTAGGGGGGATATAGGCATACAGTACACAGGGGGGGGGGGGGGTCTGGGGAGAATCTGAGGGGTGGGGGGTGATCAGGAGGGAGCAGGGGGCAGTTTAGGGTTAAAAAAAATAGCGTTGACAGATAGTGACAGGGAGTGATTGATGGGTGATTAGGGGGGTGACTAAGTGTAAAGAGTGGTCTGGGGGGTGGGCAGGGGGGGGGGTCTGAGGGGTGCTGTGGGCGATCAGGGGGCAGGGGGGGAGATCAGTGTGCTTGGGTGCAGACTAGGGTGGCTGCAGCCTGCCCTGGTGGTCCCTCGGACACTGGGACCACCAGGGCGGGAGGCAGCCTGTATAATAGGCTTTGTATACATTACAAAGCCTATAATACCTATTACATGCAGCGATCCGGGTGCTAGTAACCCGCCGGCGCTTCCCGAACGGCCGGCGGGTTACAGCGCGAGGGGGGCGGAGCCTGTCACCGGCGGCTGATCGCGTCACGAATGACGTGATCGCCACATAACCACGACCACCGCCAATAGGCGTATTGCGGTCGATGGGCTTAAAGAGACTCCGTAACAAAAATTGCATCCTGTTTTTTATCATCCTACAAGTTCCAAAAGCTATTCTAATGTGATCTGGCTTACTGCAGCACTTTGTACTATCACAGTCTCTGTAAAAAATCAACTTCTCTCTCTCTTGTCAGACTTGTCAGACTGTGTCTGGAAGGCTGCCAAGTTCTTCAGTGTTGTGGTTCTGCTATGAACTCCCCCTTCCAGGCCCCTCTATGCACACTGCCTGTGCGTTATTTAAATTAGAGCAGCTTCTCTCTTCTCTCTTATATTTTACAAGCTGGATAAATCGTCCTCTGAGCTGGCTGGGCTTTCACATACTGAGGAATTACAGACAAGGGCAGGAAGAAAAGAGCAGCCTGAAACTTCAGTGCATGAGAGATGCAGGGGGAAAGAAACACACAAATGATCTCTTGAGATTCAAAAGGAAGGCTGTATACAGCCTATGTGTGGACATACTGTACATCAACCTACTTCCTTTTTTGGTGGCCATTTTGTTTGTTTATAAACAAACTTTTTAAAACTGTTTTTAACCACTTTTAATGCGGCGGGGAGCGGCGAAATTGTGACAGAGGGTAATAGGAGATGTCCCCTAACGCACTGGTATGTTTACTTTTGTGTGATTTTAACAATACAGATTCTCTTTAAGGTGGTCGGCAAGTGGTTAATATCCAAGTATGCGTTCCTGCCTCAAGACCACTTCCAGGTGCGCCCTAATTGGCACACCTTGCTGACATGGCAGATTTTGATTGGTGCATTAGGACCAATTAGTGCAACCACACTCCCTATATAAGCAGCGCCCCCTCGCACATCTACACAGAGGCGCTCACTTCTGCATTTAGACCCATTGAGGTAAGTCACTCTTGCTGAGGTGTTGAATTTTATTATATCAATTTAGACTGTTAGTAATTCTTCTTGCAAGTAAGCTCTAGGGCCATAAAATAGAACTATATGTTATACTCACTAAACTGACTATCCTTTAATCTAGAAGCTGATGAACTTTAGCATATCAATCATGGATATTTATCAACTTTTGTGTACACTTTGGATTTTTATTTTTAGATATTTTATGATCAATTAGATGCAATTTTTAGACATAGAGCGAGTTTTACTACACTGCGACCAAAAATGTTACAATTTGATCATGTCTTCTCATGTTTTTAAACTGCGCCTTTATTTTAAGCTATTTCTATGGGTCATTATGTTTGTATATATTTGTTTGTTTTATAGTTATGCTCCTGTTTGCCTGATGAAGCGGGACCACACCTGCGAAACCCATTGCATTAAGTGGAGTTAAATAAAATATTTGTATTGATATATTGTGACTCAATTGAGTTTTATATTTTTGAGGGAGGTAAGTCCACCTGAACATCCCCCTCTTTTAGACGGTTTTTAAACTTTTTTTTTTTCCAAATAAGTTTTATTGAAAATGTTTTTCGTATACAAACATACATACATTGGTAACATCAACACCACTCCCCCCACCATATCCCAACCTGAAATTCCACCCTCCCCCCGCCCAACCTTATTTCCTCTCGCAGTCCCCAACCCCGCAGAATCATTTGTGAGCTTACACATCAGTGTCATAGGCAACGCCATGTTTCTTAAGGTGTTCTAACCACGGGATCCAGATACTGTCGAATTTTAGGGGACAATTCCTCTGAATATAAGTTAATTTGTACATGGGTATGGTAGCATTTACTATTTTGATCCAGGCTGCCACGGATGGGGCCTCTGACTGTATCCAATGCAGGACAATTGTTTTCCTGGCAAAATATGAAAGTATGTCCCAAAGCAGAACTAATCTCCTAGAGGGTGTAATGTCGCCTGAAATCCCCAGTAGATGCGTTTTAGGATCCAAAGAAATAGGTCTTTCAAATATTTTTTGTAGCAATTCGTTAATCTGTTCCCAATATAGCCGAATGTTTGGACAATTCCAGACCATATGCATAAAGTCTCCAGGGGACTGCCTACACCTAGGACATTCATCAGATCTGTCAGGGTACATATTTACTAACCTGGCTGGAGTGTAATATATACGGAATATAAACTTCATTTGGATAAGCTTATCTCTACAGGATATTAAGTATTCCCCTGGGTTTTCCAACAAGTCCTGCCACTCCTGTTCCTCTAGGGTAGGTATATCTGTTTTCCAAGCCTGATAGGCCCTATCCACTCTAGGAGTCGACCTGCCTACCAGAGTTGCATGTATCGCTGATAAAGGAGAATCTAGGTGTTTCTGTAACAGGAGGGACTCCAAAGGATCAGACCTTAAAGTAATAGGATTGGGAAATTGAGCTTGTGCCACGTGCCGAATTTGAATGTATCTGAAGAACATTGTATCATTTAAGGCAAAATCAGATTTAAGTGAATTAAATGTCATCAAATGTCCATCAGTAATTATGTGATGCAGCCACTTAATACCATATGATGCCATATGGGATCAGGGATGTTAAAGAAGTGAGGTAATCGAGGGTTACACCACAATGGGGTAAAGGGGGAATGGACATTCGCTTGTTTATACTTCTTTTTAGCTGTTTCCCAAACCTTAATGGTAAGGATAATTGGTGAGGGGAGATTTGAGAACGCTTTATGGCCTCGGTATGGTAGGAGGGAAAGTCCCTCATAAGATCCCACTACTGCAGCCTCAAGAGTGGAGGCTGTATTTCTGTCATCCTGGGCAAACCACCACCTCATGGTAACAAGAGCTGAAGCCCAAAAGTAAATTTTGAAGTTAGGAAGCGCCATACCCCCCAACGTACTAGGAAGGAAGCTGGAGGGTAGAAAGAGCTATCCGTGGAGTTCCTCCTGCCCAGAGAAAGGTTGTCAGTATCTTATCAATTTTTTTAAAAACAGGCATAGGGATCCATATTGGAGTATGACGGAAGACGTAGTTAAATCTTGGTAAGTACAGCATTTTTATAAGGTTGGCTCTTCCAATCATTGTGAGGGGTAAGGTGGCCCATGTTTGGCAATGTTTTTCTAAAGAGGTTATGATGGGAGTAATATTGGTTTTAATGTATTGGTTAAGTGGGAATTCAATTACTATACCTAAATATTTAAATTTGGTTACCCATTGTAAGGGAGTGGACACAGCATTAGATTTTGCAGCTTGATCTATAGGGAATAAGGAGGATTTGTCCCAATTTATTTTAAGACCTGAATGGATTCCGAAAGTATCTATTAGAGAGAGCAGATTTAGCAAGGAGCCGCTGGTGTCCCCAAGAAAAAAAGAAGGAGATCATCCGCGTAAAGCGCGATTTTCTCACTGAGTCTGCCTATCTGTAGTCCCTGCACTGAGTCATCCGATCTGATCCGGGCCGCTAAGGGCTCAATGGCCAAGGAGAAGAGAAAAGGAGACAGCGGACACCCCTGACTTGTGCCCCTCTGTAATCCAAAGGAAGCAGAAGTTGCGCCGTTAATAAGTACTTTGGCTCTGGGAGTGGAGTAGAGTAGTTGGATCCTTCTAAGAAATTTGGGACCAATATTGAAAGATTCCAATACTGTCCATAGATAAGTCCACTCCACAGAGTCAAAGGCTTTCTCCGAGTCGAGGGAAGCCACTGCCCGTTGACCAGGGTTATCGTGATTAGCACAGAGATTGACGTACAGCCGTTTAAGATTTATGTCAGTTTCCCTGCAAGGCATAAATCCCGTCTGGTCTGGGTGTATCATAGTACATAAGAATGGTTTAAGCTGGTTGGCGAGAATTTTTGCAAAGATTTTTGCGTCCATATTGATTAATGAGATAGGACGATAGGAAGAACACAGATGAGGATCCCTTCCCTTCTTGGGGACAACCACTATCAACGCCTCCTGCATAGACTCTGGTAGAGAGGAAAAGCCTTCAGGGTTGTTAAAGAGCTTCAGAAGATGTGGGTATATTACGTCTATGTATTGCTTATAAAACTCGGCAGGTATGCCGTCTAGCCCAGGGGCCTTGTTAGATTGTAAGGAAGCAATTGCTAGGGTTATCTCATCTTCAGTGACATCTTCTTCAAGAGCCTGACACTGCTCTGCAGGGCCGGGCCGAGGCATAGGCTGGAGAGGCTCCAGCCTCAGGGCGCAGTGTAGGAGGGGGCGCACAATTCATTCAATTGTCATTCCCAATTGTGTTTGAAGCAGAAAAAAATAGGAAAAGGGGATACATGGCAGTGACTGCAAGTCAGATAACTAGAGATTAAGGTATTGGGGAGGTTGGAGGCCCTGGGGCACCTCTTAGTCTAGTAGCAATCAGTGTGTGACGGCTGGGGTGGCAGGGATGGAGGGGCGCACTTTGGTGTCTCAGCCTTGGGTGCTGAAGGACCTTGTCCCAGCTCTGCTGCTCTGAAGACAGTTTTGGTAAAGGAACTGTTGATAAGTAGTCACGGGTCTGAGCTACTGTGGATTTAGATTTTGTAGAGTATACGTTTTTATAGTAGGCAGCAAATTCCGAGCAAATCTCTACAGAAGTAGTAAGAGTATCCCCTTTGGATGAGACCAAAGCTGGTACATTCACTGTGGGCAAGTGCTCCCTGGCAAGCCACGCCAGCATCCTCCCACATTTGTCTCCATACTCAAAAATTCTCTGCCGTGTAGATAGCTCAGCCTTTTTTGTGACAGTAGTGTGAAGGAGTTTGAGATCGACTATAGCTATCTGCCAGGCCGAGTAAGTGGCTCTATCTGGTTGAGCTAGGTATACAATTTCAGTATCTTTGGCTCGGTTTTCAGCCGTCTGGTACTCTATCAGCCTATTCTGTTTGCATCTTTTAATCTTTGACAGGTATTCCCCCCTCATATATGCTTTAAAAGTATCCCATCTATTAGTATAGGTTGTGGAATTTCTATTGAAATGCCAAAATTCAGTGATACTGCCATAGATCCCTTCATGTATGTCAGGATCCTTTACCCAGTACCCCGATAGTCTCCATGGTTTATTGTGAGGGTTTTGTCGTAAGTTAAATGTAGTTAGCAGGGGAGCATGGTCAGATAGAGCCCATGGTAGGCGTTCAATCGAGTATATATTAGGCAAAAAGGAACTTGAGGCAAGTACTAGGTCTATTCGCGATAATGTGCGATGAGAGGCAGAATGGCATGTATACCCGGGTGCACCTGGATGTTTCCACCTCCAGACATCCGTGAGTCCCATACTCTCCACCCACAACAACAGCCCTTTAGACTCCCGTATATTGGGTTTTTGTCTGTCCTCGGGGTAAAGTACCATGTTGAAGTCCCCCATTATTACTGTTTTATCAGAAGACCACTTTGCTATTAGGGGAGCTAGGCTCATAAGAATATCTGTTGTTGCAGGTGGAGGAATATAGATCCCAATAATAAGAACGTTCTGCATATGAATTAATGCGTTCATAGCAACATACCTGCCTGATGTGTCTAATTTGAGGTTGAGAAGCTGAAATGGGAGAGTTCTTCTCACCAGAACACTAACACCTCTAGAATAAGAGGAGAAGGTGGCATGGTAGCAACTGCCAACCAAGGGTCATTTAAAGAGGAGCTGTTAGGTATAGGGTCTCAGAGAAAATAAACATATATCAGTAGCTAAACATTGTCTGTACTTACATTACATATGCATTTCACTGTCCACGTTTGGATTTCACAGAATCTTAATATAGTATTTGCAGAGAATGATGCTCCTGACAGCTCATGGCAGGTTCCATGTTTGTCTGTCTCCTATGAAGCCAAATGTGTCGTCATGTCCTGCCTGCTTCCTGATGATTCCACTCACACAAAAGATCGGTAATGTAAAACACTACTGTGCAGTGAATATTAATTAGCCATGTGGCTAGGAACAATAGCGGACTCCTGCAGTGTACTCTGCTGGGAGTTTTTTCAGTGCTGTGGGCTGCTGCTTTTGTAACACGAGCCCTGTAACTTATCACTAGCAGCCGAGGGGAGGGCCCCAGAATGCTTTGCTGTATGGTATGCGGCTCTCGGCTTCTTAAGAGCTTGGGTCTAACAGCTTTGCTGATAAGCACACATCAAAACTAAAAGAGATTTTTAACTGCAGTATTGTCTTTTTGGCTTCCTTATAAACTGTTTAACACAGGAGAATAGAGGTTTAAATTAGCTTTTGCAGCCTGACAGTTACTCTTTAAGGGCTAGGACTCTACTACCTGTAAGGTGTGTCTCCTGGAGGATACATATATCTGGTCGGTGTCGCTTTAGATAATTATGCGTCAGTGCTCTCTTAAATTTATCATTTAGTCCCCTAATATTCCAGGAAAGAACCCTCAAGTCTGCTACGGTTCCCATGGTTGTTGTAAATAGTATATGACGTCAATTATAGAATCTCGATAGACACTGGTAAGCAGGCAAGGACTGCGAGAGAAACCCACCCAAAAAGACATCCCGTTTACACCCACCCTATATCCCAACAAGGGATATTTATACCCTTAACTACTAAGTTAAACCTTAAACGATCTAATTAAACAGATCACTCTTCAGTTGGATGGACAGCTCAGGCGAGGGCTCCGCTGCCCGAATCACCCAACAAGTTGGGGTATGTATACTTTAACGTTACCAACATAAACAAAAGGCATAACATCTTGCCAACATGGAACACTATAGACAGGAGTCTTGGAATTATGAATTAGATACAAATCAAAGAGAGACTCTAGTGTCATATTGCAACAGGATCTGGATAGGATGGCTATATGGGCACATACATGGCAGATGAAATTCAATGTTGACAAATGTAAAGTCATGCATTTTGGTCGTACCAATGGTCTAGCACCATACAAAATAAATGGGATACAGTTGGGAACATCAAACTTGGAGAAGGACTTAGGAGTACTCATCGACAACAAGTTAAATAATCGTACTCAATGCCAAGCCGATGCAGCTAAAGCGAACACAATTTTGGGATGCATTAAAAGGGAAATAAAAACTCGAGATGCTAGCATAATATTGCCCCTGTTTAACTCTCTAGTAAGGCCACATCTGGAATATGGAATTCAGTTCTGGGCACCACATTACAAAAAAGATATTGCAGTTTTAGAGCAGGTGCAGAGACGAGCTACAAAATTGATACGTGGGATGGAAGGTCTCGCTTACCAAGAAAGGTTAGATAAACTGGGTTTATTTAGTCTAGAGAAAAGACGCCTTAGAGGAGATCTAATTAACATGTATAAATACATTAGAGGGCAATATAATAGCTTGGCGGATGAGCTTTTTGTCCCTAGGCCTTCTCAAAGGACTAGAGGACATGAGCTGCGCATGGAGGAAAAACGTTTTAGCCATTTATTTAGGAAAGGGTTCTTAACAGTAAGAGTGGTTAAGATGTGGAATGCATTGCCACAGGAAGTCGTTATGGCAAACTCTATACCTGCATTTAAAGGGGGCTTAGATGCTTTCCTTGCGTTGAAAGACATCCATGGCTACAATTACTAGGTAATGCCTAATGATGTTGATCCAGGGATTTTATCTGATTGCCATCTGGAGTCGGGAAGGAATTTTTCCCATTTGGGGCTAATTGGACCATGCCTGGTGGGGTTTTTTTCGCCTTCCTCTGGATCAACAGGGGTATGTGGGGGACGGGCTGGAGTTGTACTTTGTACTGGTTGAACTCGATGGACGTATGTCTTTTTTCAGCCAAAATAACTATGTAACTATGTAAGACTCTTCCTGTATGTATATAGGTATATTGTTATATAAGACTTTTGTTTAGCTGATAAGGCTTGGGTACCTGAAGGAGAGGTTAGCACAGTGTTATTTTGCACGTCTGTCTATGGCTCTCCCTCCAGAAACACAGAAATCCGAAGATTATATATACGTTAGGTTGCGACAGCTTATAGGTGTGCTTATGCTGCCACCTAGTGGCCATGTAGCGGTATATACGACAGTTTTTATACATAAAAGCTAACGTGCAGCCTACGTTTTCAGAGGGATACCACAGACACACCGATATATAAATTAGTGCATGTTAGTGGGAAGCAGGGGTTGTGAGTAGGATGTAGCTGAGATATTAAATCTTTCTAGGGAGGAAAAGGCACAGAGATAGAGATTCCACAGAGATAGACCAAGCCTTATATAAACACTGCATAATATCTATATAGATTATTACCCTCCGTCCAACAATCTGGACAAAGTAAAACATGTACGTAGCATCTATTTTAGAAACCTCTCAGCACACTGATTCTTTCTATTTTAAGTAGACCCGTGTTGAAGCAGCTAAGCAGACCCATTTACATAGGGAAGTTTCCCCCTCCTCCCACATGGGGACAGTTATAACTCAATCTGCTCAGCTGCACACCACGGACTAGTAGCAAAACATAGGAATCTATTTCGCATTCATCAGCTCATTTATATGACCATTATGAAATAATGTGTAGGTACTGAAAATACATTTGCATAGTATAAGAAAACAGCATCCATGGCACAGTGAAGGAGCTCGTGCACATAACAGGATGTAACACCATCTGCAGAACATGAGTTATATGATCCAGTGTGCTTCCGATTAAGTGCTTGGGAAATGAAGGCATATTGTAGAGAGAAAGCATCCAGTTGTCCCTGCTGTGTGAGGGCGCCAAAAGAAGGGGCGGTGACGAAGTTCTGGTAGCTCGGGGCGCCATTTTATAGTGATGAGTACAGTCTATGAATCATTAATGAAGGGCCCTTAGTTTATTCCCAACTCCCCCACACATTTAACAGTAGGGTTATATAGGCTCTTCAGCACACGGTGCATGTTGAAAACAGGAGGTATTTCTTTATGCATACCGGAGCTGCAGTGTAGTCAGCACAGGCGTAGCAATAACCATAGCGTCCATAGCAATGCTACGGGGCCCGCTCTGTCCCTACACCACAGGGGGGCCCGCAGCTGAGAGGACTTTTTTTTTTTAAAATACATATTTTTTAAAATATATATACACATTTATGATGAAGCCGGGGCCCCCCTCCTCCTCCTCTTCAGTCCCCATCCTCCCCAGTCCCCTCCTTCCCACGAGTATTGCAGGTGAGGGGGGGCTATTTTGGCTGGCGGATGGATACTTCCTCCCTGACCAGCTGCCAGACCCGACAATTACTTTTTAGTTCTGGCCAGGGAGGAAGGAGGAGTGGAGTCCTGACAGGTGGCTGAAGATGGGGGAGAGGAAGAGGACCGGAGCAGCTGTGACCCAGCAGAGGCTGCCTGAAGTTCTGGAGGAGCCCCTGGCTGAACCTGGTCCTAACATGTGGCTTAGGTGAGACTTGGACTATCAGCCTATTATCACTGCTGCTAGTGGCAGAGCTGCAGCTGACAGCCTGAGGACGGATTTTAAATTGACAGGCTGACAGCTGCAGCTCTCACACTAGTAGCAGTGGTAATTGGCACCAGCAGGCAGGCACTCACTCACCTCCACCTTGTTCCAGGCAATGCAGGTCCGTCAGTCTCCTGTGTAGTGCAACTACTCTGCACTTCCTGCTCCTCCGTTTGGGCTCTAGTGCCCGATGTCAGAAGCAGGAAGTGCAGAGTAGTTATACTACAGAGAAGAGAGAGGGACCTGCAGCCCCTGGAGCAACAAGGAGGAGAAGGTGAGTGCTGCCTGCCTGTCCTCCCCACTTTGCAGCTCATTCATTCTGGCAGGGGGTGGAGGAGCTATCACACTGGAGGGAGGGGGGGTTGGGACAATTCTAGGTAGGTGTGTGTTTTTATTATACTGGGGGGTGGGGGAAGGTACAAATCTACTGTACTGTATGTATGGGGGAGAGGTGGAATAGGGGACACAGCTAGCTATTATACTGCAGAGGAAAGGGGGGGGGGGGTCAGTAGGGGGCACAGATCTAGCTATTTCTGCTGCCTCCGGTATGTACAGTATAAGGTGATACTGTATGCCTGTACTTAAAGAATACTTGCTGCAGTGTTTGCTGATCTCAGCTACCTCCGGTATGTACAGTATAAGCTGTTACTATGTGCCTGTACTGATAGTATACTAGCTACAGTGTGCACTGACTTCTGCTACCCCCTGTATGTACAGTATAAGCTGTTACTCTGTGCCTGTACTGATAGTATACTAGCTGCCGTGTGCGCTGATCTTTGCTGCTTCCTGTATGTACAGTATGAGCTGTTACTCTGTGCCTGCACTGATAGTAATGTAGCTGCAGTATGCGCTGAACTCTGCTACTTCCAGTATGTAACTAGCTGCAGTATGCGCTGATCTCGGCTACCTCCAATATGTACAGTTATATGGACTGCTACTAGCCTGCGCTCATTAGCCTACCACTGCTCCCCACACGGATTGCTACATATGGACTGTCACCAACCTGCAGCTGCCCCCCCCCCCCCATATGGACTTTTATAGATGACCGGTACCTCATAATTGCTGTGTATGGACTGTTTTCAATAAGGATTGCTACTAGCCTGTGATATTAGCTGTTTTTCAATAAGGATTGCTACTAGCCTGTGATATTATCTGCTATGCATGGACTGTTCTATTCAGCCTGCCACTGCTCTCGGCACGGACTGCTACATATGGACTGTCACTAGCCGGAAGCTACCCCCACATGGTCTTTTAAAAACGGACTTTTAAAGACGATCTGTTATCTTATAACTGCTGGGTATGACCTCTAGCAATCACTTGCATGATAACCTTCTGATGCGGCTTTTCTACCCTGCTTACACATGTCTCACCCCTGTATGATACACCACTGTAAACTGTCATAACTCATACAACATGTACTGTAAATGATTCGTTGATGCCATTGATACTCCTGCGGTGCAGTGTCTGAACTGCTATATCCCTGATGCACTCCCTTCCATCCCAGAGTACCATCACCTATACCAGAGCTGAGCTCCTGGTATGGGAGTCCAAGGCCCAGGTACTGCCCCTGTGGGATACAGTCCTGGCCCATCTAGATCAGTGGACCCGAAGGTCCAGATACAGGCCTAGGGGGAGGAGAGCAGGCGCACAAGTAAGGCTTAAAAAGAAAGGACTGCGGTCACCCATCCCATCCATCCTGCTAGCGAACGTTCGCTCCCTCCCGAACAAGCTAGACGAGCTGCTTCTATTGCTTGGCAGGAAACCCACGCTTGGTAGCAACTCCCCGGTACTCTGCTTCACCGAGACTTGGCTGAATGACAACATCCCGGACAACTCCCTCCATCTACCGGGCTTTGATCTCTTTCGGGCGGATCGCATCCATGCACTCTCAGGGAAAAAGAAGGGCGGGGGTGTATGTTTTTACATTAACTCCACCTGGTGCTCCAACACGACCGTCTTGCAGAAAAACTGCTCCCCCGACATTGAACTCTTACTGATTAACTGCAGACCTCAGTACTCCCCCAGGGAATTCAGCTCCTATGTCCTGGCAGGCGTCTACATCCCCCCGGATGCTGACACCAGCAATGCACTGGGCACACTCAGCGATGCCATCTCAAGGTGGGAGACATCCCTCCCAGACTCTCTCTTCATCATACTGGGGGATTTCAATAGGGCAAACCTACGTCAAGAGCTGCCCCGCTACAAACAACACATCACCTGCCCCACCAGGAACCAGAACACACTGGACCACTGTTACACGGTCCTCAAAGACGCGTACAAGGCCATTAGCCGAGCTGCCTTAGGCAGCTCTGATCACCACCTAATCCACATGATCCCCACATACAGAAGACAACTTGAAACCACAAAGCCGCTAGTCAAGTCTGTGAAGAAGTGGACGGAGGAGGCGAAGGGGCAATTTCAGGCCTGCTTCGACAGCACTGACTGGTCAGTCCTGGAAGCCCCCTGCCTGGAGGAATGGTCAGAGAATGTCACCTCCTACATTCGATTCTGCGAGGAGACATGCATCCCAGCAAAAACCGTCAAGGTCTTCCCGAACAACAAGCCCTGGTTCAACGGAAGGCTACGCAGGCTCCGAAGGGAAAAAGAAGAAGCTCACAAATCTGGAACACCGGAGAGCTTCAGGGAGGCCAGAAACACCTTGAAAAGAGAGCTGAAGGTGGCAAAGAGAGACTACTCCGATAAGCTGAGTCGCAACCTCCAGTCCAACAATGTCCGGGAGGTCTGGAAAGGCCTAAGGGCAGCCACCAACTTCAAGCCCCCTCTCAACACATACTTCCGAGCACCGCACTAGCTGAGGACCTCAACAAATTCTATTGCAGGTTCGAGGCACAACCCACCCACCCGGAGGATCAAACGACCACACCCTCACCCAAGCATCCACCCCCCTCCCCTCCTCTACATGTTAACCATACTCCCCCAACACAGGTAACAGTCCAGGAGACCGACGTACTATGGCACCTCCGGAAGCTAAACACCAGGAAGGCCTCAGGCCCAGACGGCATATCCCCATCCTGTCTAAAAACATGTGCGGGCCAGTTAGCCCCGGTCCTCACTCCCATCTTTAACAGATCCCTGGAGCTGGGCAAAGTTCCCTCCTGTTTCAAAAGAGCTGACATCATCCCGGTCCCCAAGAAGCCAGGAGTCACGGACCTAAACAACTTTAGACCCGTCGCCCTAACCCCGATCATCATGAAGACCTTCGAGAGACTAGTTCTCTCCTACCTGAATGTTATGATCATGTCTGCAGCGTTTACTGCTGGCTGCAGTGGTATTGCAACCCAAGCAGTTCTGATGTCATTACATGCATTTTCTTGCATAGTTTGGTTTGCACTTAAACTAGTTGCTGATTCCATCTGCAGTCGCTCTGAAGTTAATGACAGTTTAATATGCTTTTGTGTAAACAAACCTGGTCTGCTGCAATGGAGGGGCAATCCCTTTCCTGCAGGCTGCATATCATTGTCTGCCTTTTCCTGCTGTCAGCCTGTGATTAATTACCATTCACTTGTGTGGGAATCTGCAGGTCTGTTCCCATTGGATGACCTCAGTATAAAGAACTGCTTCCTGCAATGCTTGATGGGCTACCATAGTCTCAGATTCTGTCTGTTACTCTGCTCGTGCCCCACCTCGTTCCTAGTCCGTGTGGACTGCGCTGACTCCTGCGAAGGGGTCAGCGAGTCCTCCTAGTTCTGCTCTTGTTCTAGAAGTTGTTACTCTGCTTGTCTTGTGTCATATATTGGTTTATCGCCAATATATACGCATACTTGCGCATTTTGTTATTTTCCTTGTATTCGTGTTACGTTGATACATCAGTGTCGCTGATATATATACGTACACGAACTGTTTATTTCCTGTGTTCAGTTAGTCAGCCTTCCAGCACGTTTTGGTAGTTTGCGCGTATCGTGAGCACCCGTGCTGAGCTAGTATCCTGCTCCTGGTCCTGTTTGTGGATTGCGTTCATCTCTGCGAGGAGATAACGAATCCTTCTGAATCCTGTCCTGTTACCGTTTGTGGATTGCGTTCATCTCTGCGAAGAGATAGCGAATCCTTCTGAGCCCTGTTCCCTGTATTGCTCCAGTGCTAGTCAGTGTTCCTGCTTATGTCATATATTGGTTCATTGCCGATATATACATATGTTAGTCAGACGTTACAAATAGTTTAATTGATAGCTGTAATTGTAATACGCTAGGAAATCATACTTATTGTATATTTGTCTGTGTTACGTTCATCTATCTGGATCCTGCTATTTCCTGACTATCTTGTCCTGTCTTTGTGAGGCACGCCATCGCTGCAAACGCATTGGCTGCCTCATTCCAGTCTGTCTTGTTGTGGACGCTTGCTGTCACTAAGTAGTGGCTAGTTAAGCAGGCGTTCATTCTGTCTACCTGTCCTGATCTCCTCAGTCCTGGTTTATGCGCTCAGCGCTACTTTGCGCTGAGACGTTATTACGAAAGTGTTGTTTGTGGCTGTTCGGATCTGCACCGGCTCTGTGCACCACAATCTCCTATTGGAGTCAGTCCTCTCCTCCACTAAACTGGGGATATCCTGATTCCTTGTGCTGGTGTGTGTACCTCCTTCACGTCAGCTTATGTGTTGCATGCTGACTGTGGAGATTACACCTCCAAGCGTAACACTGAAGCTCCACACTGCCACCCTATTGGATCCTCTACAATTTGCGTACAGGGCAAATCGGTCTGTGGAAGACGCCATTAACATCTGCCTTGCACATATCACTGAACACCTGGATAAACCGAAGACCTACGCAAGGATCCTCCTCCTGGACTTCAGTTCCGCGTTCAACACCATCTGCCCAAATATTCTGCACGACGACCTGGAACAGCTTGGTGTTGACCCAACCCTTTGCACCTGGATCAAGGACTTCCTTACGAACAGGACACAGCTAGTGAGACTCGGAGACTGTTCCTCCAGTGCGAGAACCACGAACACAGGCGCCCCGCAAGGGTGTGTGCTGTCACTGATGCTCTTCTCACTGTACACAAACAGCTGCACCTCCTCTGCGGACACCGTCAAGGTCATCAAGTTTGCGGACGATACCACCATCATAGGACTCATGGGTGATAAATTGGAGCTGGAATACCACAGCGAGATCAAGCGGATTCTCAGGTGGTGCTCAGACAACAAACTTGTTCTAAACGCAGCAAAAACGGTAGAACTGATAGTGGACTTCAGAAGGAACGCCCCACCGCCCAGCCCGGTCATCATAGATGGTACCGAAGTCACCAGGGTACATAGCGCACGGTTCCTAGGCACCACCATCACGGAGAACTTGAGATGGGACGAAAATACCTCTACAACCCAAAAGAAGGCCCAGCAGAGACTGTTCTGCCTGAGGCAACTGAGGAAGTTTGGAATGCCCAGGGAGCTACTGACCAGTTTTTATACGGCGACCATTGAATCTGTCCTTTGCTCCTCCATCATCGTCTGGTACTCGGGGGCAAATGCAAAGGACAGGCTCAAACTCCAGAGAGTCATCAATGTGGCTGCGAAGATCATTGGGTCGCCCCTGCCACCCTTGGACCTTCTCCATGCATCCAGAATGAGGTCCAGGGCAAATAGAATTACACTCGACCCCTCCCACCCTGGCAATCACTTCTTCAGTCCCCTACGCTCGGGACGCCGCTACAGGTCCATCTACACCAAAACCACCAGGCGTAGGAACACTTTCTTCCCTCAAGTGATCACTCTCCTAAACTCAGACCCTCTCCCAAATGTCATCTCTTAAGCCCCTTCAGCACCTAGGGGCACCAGTGCACAAACTAGTATTCTTTGGTCATCTTTGCATAATACTGCATACACCATCGCATCATATGGTGACAACCCCTAGATGTGTCATTGCTCTGGTGCAGCATTTCTTTATAAATCGTACTATGTGTTGGGTACCTGCACTGTCGTCACTTGCCAATATGTTGAAATGTTTCCTTATAAATTGTACTATGTGTAGAGCTACTTTGCACTGTTGTCACTTGCCAACATGCTGAAATGTCTCTTTATAAATTGTACTATGTGTAGTGTTATTCGTACTGTTTGTCATTGCCAATATGCCATGTGTCCACAAATAATTCTGGGTGCGGCGCCTGTCGCACTTGGCAAATAAAGTGATTCTGATTCTGATTCTGTTACTCTGTGCCTGTACTAATAGTATATTAGCTGCAGTGTGCGCTGATCTCTGCTACCCCCAGTATGTACAGTATAAACTGTTACTCTGTGCTTGTACTGACAGTAAACTAGCTGCAGCGTGTGCTGATCTCTGCTTCCTTCAGTATGTGCAGTACTGAGGAAGAAGGGGGTGGGGTCGGTTAAGGGGGGTGAAGAAATGGGGGGGGGGCTCAACCACAACATTTGCTATGGGGCCCAATGAATTGTAGCTACGCCCCTGGTAGTCAGTCCAGTATTCTACTGTTTCTTCACTATCAATGAAAGTCATCTATAAATATAAATACATCTGAGCACCTAACCATAAGAAAGAGGCTGTATATAGGATGATCCATGCGAATGAATCAGCTGTCCAAACAGTAGAACAAACTAGTAGGGTCACAATAGTCTATGGAGGAGGCCATCTCCGAGATCAAGAAATTGATAAAAGTACTTACAGATATTTAGCAGTAAGGAAGACCGGATCAGGGTGAAGCTGCGCAGCTAGGCTGTGGTAGGGATTCCAGCCAAGTAGCTACATCTTCTGGCTTCTCGTAGAAGGACACTTCATCTTCGTACTGGACTCTAAGTTTAGCAGGAAATAACAGAGTATTTAATATTTCGCTCACGGAGCTTTGTTTTTTTTTTTAAATTCTTTTTATTTGCGACAGCAAGGGGAATATACAAGTCAAAAACTTCTAAAATATTGTCCGAACAATCATAGGTTTACAGATTAGACATCCACTTCAAATAGCATAAATATGAAGATTACAATTTTAAATGTCTGGTATATATCCTTTACTCCATAAATTGTCTTGCATCTGTGTTATAAACCGATTATAGACAGGTCCCTCGGCTTGTCGAGGGCTTAATAACCTGTCTATAGGGTCTTTTCCTGCTGTCACATTATAATTACAACTTTCTAGCATAATATAGTACAGATTCTATGGCTTAAGGCCTATTGCGTTTGATATTTTTATTTTCTCTACAAAGAAAAAGCTAATTTAAACTCCTAAATAAAATAAAATAAAATAAAATCTCAAACTCCTGCCTCTCCTCCCCCTTTCCCCTCAACCTAACAGAGTATAGTGTTAGTGTATTAACATGTTTAACATAGAGCCTTTTCTGTTCCTCTCATTGATTATATTTCCAAACGGCCCAGGTAACCCCCAATCTTGCCCTTTAGATACCATGATGTATCTTCAAAAGTTTTCATTAGGTTAACAATTTGGTTTCTCGTGAATGAGTACTCAATATAGGTTTGCCAGGTTTTGAAAAACCTTGAAACTGTTGTTGCCTTCATCACTTCCATCGACAGTCTCTCTAGATGCAGAATATGTGTGAGAATTTGTTTTAAATCCCCTATTGTAGGTGCTTTAGGTTCTAACCACTTTTTCATAACTGCCTTTTTGGCTGCCAAGAGGAGGAGATGTTCCCATCTCGTAATCGGAGGATTATCTTCATTCAGAGGCCTGTCAACGGTATGAAAAAGGCAAAACAGTGGATCTATTACCCTTGTTTTTCGGGTGATCTCCCGAGAAAGGGCCAGAGCGTCCTTCCAAAATCCCTGGATTGCAGAACAGAGCCACAGCATATGGTTTAGGTCAGGTGTTGAGTCACCACATTTAGGGCACATCGTCGATGTGTCTTGTCCAGCATGTCTATATGGACCCTGTATGGGGATGTATGCCCTATACACTGTTTTAAAATACATTTCCCTCCATTCCTCTCCCACAATGGCTGTTCTGACTGCTAGCCAACCCTCCTTTAGAAGGTCTATCATTTTATCCTTAGGAATTTCAAACAAGTCAGCCCATCTATGAATTTGTTGAAAAAGATTTTTCTTCTTTGGGTGGGATTCCCTGAATTGTGTATAAATCCATGACAGAGATTGTTTATATTTTAAATTGCCTATCAAATTATTAAAACCTGCATGTGATTTGACCACCCCTGTTCCTCCTGACCTTTGCATAATATATCCCCTCATTTGGCCATAGTAAAAACCGTGGTTTGAAAGGATTTCTTTAGTCGACAGGGCCTCTTCCCAGCCGAGGACCTTAGCTTCTTTGTCCAAGAAATCACCCACTGAGTGTAATCCCATGTTTGCCCACAGATCATAAACTGCATGCATGTCCCCGGGCGGGAAGCTAGGATTTCCCTTCAGAGGAGCCAGTGGGGAGAGGTAAATCTGAAGATTAAATCGCTTTCTAGACTCCCTCCATGTTATGAGTGTATCTCTTATCAATATATTATTTTTTATTTGTTTAGCTAATTTGCTTAAGGGGGTATGGAGAATCCCCAGGAAGGAGTATGGGGTCACTATTTCTTTTTCCAGCTGTGTTGGTGTGTAAAAAGAGGTATCTCCCACCCAATCCCTAATGTGTCTAAGTAGCGCTGAAAGATTATAGGAACGGATGTCTGGAAAATTGAGTCCCAATTGGGGGATAGTTTCTTTTAATTTCAGTAGGGCTATTCTGGGTTTCCCCGATTTCCATAGAAACTTTGTAAAAGCTGATTCCAGTCTAGCTATGTCTTTATGTTTTAACAAAATGGGTATTGTCTGGAGGGGGTATAGGAGCCTGGCTACACTGAACATTTTGATCAGATGTATCTTTCCTGATAAGGATAAGATTAATTTTTCCCATCCCTGGAGTTCTTTTATAATCTGTTGAATTAAAGGAGTATAGTTTAAATTATATAGCTGGTCTGCCTGTCTGGGGAGCCTGATCCCTAGATATGTGATGAAGGACTGGTTATGCCGAATGCCTAATTTCGTTAACTGGGGATGTTGTCGCTTGGCTTCTATGTTAGAAAAGAATAAGAGATCGCTTTTGTGTGAGTTTATTACAAACCCAGAACAAAATCCAAAGTCCTCAATATGAGACATTGTCCTTTGGATATCCCTCTCAGGGTCTGACATGCAGAGCAAGATGTCATCGGCAAACAACATTTTGGAGAGTTTAGTTTTCCCTATAGATATCCCCTCAAATATCCTAAGCTGGAGAAGGGAGCGCGACAGGGGTTCCAGTGCTAAGTTGAATAATAATGGTGATAAAGGACATCCCTGCCGCACTCCCCTCCCCAGTGCGAAAGGCAAGCCCAGATCCCCAGAGGTGACCACTCGTGCTCGGGGACTAGCATGCATTAGTTCTATATAAGATATAAAGTTCCCCTGGAATCCAAACCTCCCCAGAGACCGCATCAACCATAACCATTCTATGCTGTCGAAGGCCTTCTCAGCGTCAAGAGCCAAGAAGGCCTCCGACAGCCTGGCCCCCCGTCCCAGCCTGTGGTTCTCCAGAAGCAACAGTGCTTTTCTAATATTTGTTACTGCACTACGTTGTTTCACAAAGCCAACTTGTGAGTCACTGATTAAAGATGGTAGGAAATCTGACAACCTGTCGGCCAGTATCTTTGAGATTATCTTAAAATCTATATTTAGTAGAGAAATTGGTCTAAATGATGCTGGGTCTAGAGCATCTTTTCCTGGCTTGGGGAGGAGTTTGATAAACGCTTCATCAGCCGTGGGAAGAGGGCTGTGTTTTTTATACATATAATTATATAGAGTAGTCAGCTTCTCTCCCAATTCAGTTTTCAGGATCTTATAAAATTCTGGAGATAGGCCATCAGGCCCTGGAGCTTTTCCCAACTTTCTCTCTGTTTAGGTCAGATGGATCTTTGATATATAATAGATATGATTGTCTTGCTTTTACACTAGATGACATGTAGTGCTCCAGGGTTTTTTTTCTATACGCTGTAGAATAGGCTATAATTTGACCCCTTAGTACTGCCTTAGCCGTCTCCCAAAAGAGGACTGGCTGGGACAGGTGTTGTTTGTTATTATATTTATAGTCTTCCCACCACATAACCAGGTCTTTAGAGAATTGCTCGTCCTTATATAGATAAGATGGAAAGCGCCATGTGCCTGTCCCTCTCCTTGGGCTGAGATGTAACTTTGCTACCACAGGTGCGTGGTCCGATATGACCATTGCTTTTATATCTATCTGCTGTAGAGAGGTAACTAAATTTTGTGAGAGTAATATTAGGTCAATGCGAGAATGGGAGGAGTGTACATGGGAGAAATAGGTGAAGTCTCTGTCTAGGGGGTGTAAGTGGCGCCATCCATCGATTAAGGCTGTTGTTGATAAAAATAAATTTAATTCACCATCTTGAGGATTAGGTCTACGATTTGTAGAGTTATGAGTCTGTCTATCTTCTGGCGGGGACACCACTGCGTTAAAATCCCCTAGGATTAGACATTTAGTGTGTTCTGTTTTTGACATCACATCTGCAGCCAGCCTTCTAAAGAAACTGCCGTTATTGCTATTCGGAGCGTATATACCCCAGAGCACTACATTGGTTGTCCCTTCCCTAAATTCGACTCTGACCCACCTACCTTCCTTTTCATCAACCTCAGTGGATGTGATCTGACCCTTGAAAGATTTTCCCAGCAGCAGTAAGACCCCTGCTTTCCTCCCTTGTGCTGGAGCACCTATCACCTGGTGTACCCACATTTTAGACATCAGCTCGATCTCATGTGACCTGAGGTGTGATTCCTGCAAGACTGCGATATCAACCTTCAGTTTACCCAGATGTCGCAGGGTCTGTGACCTCTTTTGCGGGGTTCTTAGGCCTCTAACATTCCATGTGGTGATTATCAGCTATACCAAAATAATTTTGAGTAATTCTCATATATCTTATGACATTGTATAAGTGGAGCATCCACTGTCCCAGCAGCAGTGGGCGCACCTTTAACACTTGAGAGGAACTGAGTTTCACCAGCTGATTCTGCTATAGGGGTGGGGGAGAGAGAGCAGGAAATCCTATTTCTAATAAACCCTAACATCAAGAAAACATTAGTATGAAAAATAACAGAAACTAAACCAAAAAGGAAAACTAATAAAATCACTAGATTTCGTTTTCCCTTCACTTCTAGCCCTATCCGGGTACATTCAAGGCAAAAAGTACCTAACTCTACAGAAAAGCGGAGGAATCTGAAGGATCTTAGATCCCACTTCCCCCCTGCTGTGCTCCATTTTTCAGTTTCCCAATACACCCTTAAATTACCTTCTGACTTCCTTTTTTCCGCAGGAGTGCTATCCTCAGTATATGGGTTAACATTAGTTAGTGTCAATGAGCCACCATATATTGATAACTGTAGTAGTATTAATTGAAAAATAAAATAGAGCCCCAAATAATATTCTTTTTCCGGGATCACCCTCGCGTTTAGAATTGCGTAGAGCTCCCAGAAACATGTTAGGCTGTAAAGCCATATCCCACCCGCTATATAAAGATGTTCATCTTAAAGTCTAATACTTATACGCTCCAGCTACCGAGCAGAGTCCATGTCTTTATGGATATAACACATAGCTGGAGTGTAAATTGGATCAAAGTTAAGACATTTCAGATTTGTTAATTTCTAACCCCCCTATTTTGAACGTCCATTATGGCAGTTCTTTATCTTGCTAACACACTGAGCAATAGTTACTCGTCCCATGCTGAAGAATCCTGGCTCTGGGTTAGATCTCTTGTCTTCTCCGGGGAAGGTGTTGTCGACTTATTCTCCTGTGATCGCCTAAGTTCAGAAGAGGCAGTGGGAGACGTTTGTCTTGGTGATAAAGGAGTGTCCAGATATCTTTGGGCCTCGGAAGGCGATGTAAACGCTACTGGTTTTCCTTCATCTTGGTATATTACCAATGTGGCTGGGTAGTTCAGTGCGAATTTAAGTTTGCGGCGTATCAGCGCCTGACAAACCGGGTTGAAAGATTTGCGGACTCTGTTGACTTTGGCGGAATAGTCCGCGAAGAGTAGCAGTCTTTGATTGTTAATCACCAGCTCTTTCTGCTTTCTGTACGCCTGCATTATGAGGACCTTCTCTGAGTAGTCCAGATAGCGTGCAATTGTAGGACGAGGTGATTTCCTCTCTGTGCGTAGTGGGCCTATACGATGCGCCCTCTCCACTTTAAACACAGTGTCCAGACCCAGTGCCCTTGGAATCTCATTTGAACATATATAGGCTAGATCTACAGGTTTAACTGATTCCGGGATCCCTATTATCCTAAGATTGTTCCGGCGGGAACGATTTTCTAAATCGTCGAGTTTATCAAAAATAATCACTTGCCTGGCATTAGTATGATGAGCCAATTTTGAAGTTTCCTCCGCCTTGTCCTCCAGCGAGCTAATCCTGGCCTCGGCCTGTTGGATTCTGACTGTCTGGGAGGATATTTCATCTTGGATTCCTCTTAGCTGCCTCTCGATCACCTCCGTTATAGTTGCAGTCAGCTCTGGTTTTAAAAGTTTAACTACTTCCATTGCCAGAGAGTTGTAGTCAATTATTTGCTGGGATGCCGATTGTATTTCAGGCTCTGGGTCTGAGACCTCGTTGTCTGGCTCAGACGCTGCACTCGCCGCCATCTTGGGTGCGGCCGCCTTAGAGCCTGTTTTAGAAGTCTTCTGCGCTGTTTTGTCCCGTGGTGCCTGGAGGACGTAGCGGTCCATGGTTTGATTCTCCTGTGGTTCCGCCATAGGTTCGGCGATGTTCGCTATTTTAATTCAGCTGCGGGGGGCAGGTTGTTTAAGCGGGCGGGACGGAGCTCTCAGCCTATGCTTCCATCTCCCACGGCGCCGGAACCGGAAGTCCACGGAGCTTTGTTTTTACACGAGTGAAGGATTTCCTCAGTTTTTGGATGGAGGAAGAGTAGTCAGGAAAAATCATCAGACGTGAGTTCTCCAGCATCAAATCTTTAGCCTGCCGGGCTGCAGTCAGAATGGCATCTCTGTCCCTGAAGTTCATAACTCGAAATATTAGGACCCTTGGTAAAGCTCCAGGGGGGCCCATCTTCCCGGGCATTCTATGGGCTCTCTCAACAACGAAGAATGGTGAAAAGATATTTTCAGGGAGAAGCTTCCTGAGGAGAGATTCTATGAAGCCTGGGACATCATTCCCTTCTGTGCCCTCCGGGAGGCCCAGCAGACGGAGATTGTTCCTCCTATTTCAGTTCTCTGCATCTTCAGATCTGTCTTCTAGAGCTGTAAGACGCTTCTGTACAGCGGGGATGGCGCGGTGATGTTCGTTGACTCGATCCTCATTTTCAGAGGTACGTCTCTCCACTTCAGCAACTCTGTCTCTCATCTTGCTCATATCTTGTCTAAGAAGACTTAGACCAGTGTCTACGTGATCAATCTTCATTGTCAGTGTAGTTTGACAAGTTTGAATTGCCTCCATCAGCATCGCAATGTAAGGCGGTGAAGCTTCTGGTGTCCCCTCTTGTTCCTCCATATCTTCCTCAGCAATGTCTTCCTTATCTTGTTTAGATTTAGCCCTTTGTGTGGTCGAGGCAGCAGAAGGGTAATCTGCAGCTTTGCTCTTATCTTTGTCCTTATTTGATTTATTTCTCTGCGACATTGGTATTTTGTACGGAGCAAAGCGCGGTGAGGAGGGTCTCCCACGGGATGGGCCTGGTGTGTCGTCCCAGTCAGACGTGCTGAAGCAGTTTACTGCTGAATTAGTTGTCGGAGGGTCACACCAGTCAGCCAGTTTCTTCTCTGGGCTGAGTATAAGCTGTGAGAAATGTTTTAGTAAGAAGGGCAAGGGTTTTGCTAGGTAACTTTTGAATATTAGCCAGCAGGGCAGCGGAGCTCTACACCATGCGTCTTCTCAGTCTGCCATCCAGGCCACACCCCCGGCTTTTAAACATTTTTATTCTACTCTGGCACCTCTGTACACCAAGCCTTGCTGAAATCTTGATTCCACCGTCGGTGGAGGGGTGCTACCCCGTTTCCTATCTAGGGTCAGGTTCTAATACTCCCCACCTGCACTTGAAGTGGTTGCCTATGGGTAACCCATGTTTGTGAGTATATCTAAATATTTTGCTTTAAACCACAACGAACTCAACAATACTACACTATATTGGGCTCTCAATTTCTCTTTGTTCTTTCAAGCATATTCCTTCCTCTACGTCACACTTGGGTCACATTAGAGCGACAGATCGATTGCAGTCCCGATATGGAGTTTATAGAAGACCGAGCCACACACAGAAACTGCCTTCTGGCACAGTTCAAAACACACACATCTGTTCATACTACCGATACCCCTGCTGAACCGGACATCAACCCACCAATCCCTGAAATCGACCTAAAACCTATATTTAAAGAACTAGGAACTGCTCTAAAAGACGAATTCTTTAACCTGGCCGACATTGCTATGCAACAGACATATATTGAAGAAAAAATATCACCGGATGGCATCAGAATCAAAACTCTCTCCACCTTTCCCAAAGACCTTGTGTACAGTGATGAGTGGTACATTTACCTTGAGGTTTGCACAGGGGGGATGATGGAGAGAATTATTGCTAAAAGAAAGACCATTGTTGCTGGCTTACAGCCTACCATCAATAGCCTCAAACTTACTATTGCCCTTCACTCAAAAAGCAAGCAATACCCAGCACTCATGTCCAACCTTGTATCCAAAATTAAAAAATTTGAAATTGAAACAATAGACACAAAACTTAAGAAATTGAATCGAGATAGGCTGGCCTATGCCGAGCATAGAGAAAGGGAAAGAAAATCCAGGTTCCCCCCAGCCTATCCGACACCTTCACCAGCACCCCCTGCACCTATACGTCCGCCACCTCTTATGAGTCTCTCAGTCCCGGTACCCCAATCACGGATTTTCCCACCCTACCCACCTCCACATCCAGTACCGCCACCCACATTCACCCCCACCCACACAGGCACCAACCACACCAATTCCCCCCCCCCCCCAACCCTCCTACAATCCCCCTAAGTTCAGTTTTGCCCACACCACTATGATGGTAAAAACGCTTTTCAAAAACACACCTATGGCAGATGTCCCCACACTGTCCATCAATAATATTTTGCCCTCTGCGGCTCCAACCATCTCAATTCAGGATCAGACTCCACCCCCAACCAACCCACTAGTGGCCAAAGCCAAACATCCAAGGTACCCCAACACCAAAACCAAAAAAACAGCGGGCCTAAAGCCCACAAAAACATTTTTCAAATTCAATGAACTCCCTATGTACAAATTTCTCAATGGCGCCCCCCCCCCCCCCAGATTCTCTCTCCCAAGGTCACAAACCCACTGGTGGAGCAAAAACCTGTAACACTCCTCAAGTCCCACATTCAGAGCCCCCGGATGATTTAAGAACCTCCCAACGGAGCATTTACGACTCACAGACACAAGCCCAGGACAACATGCCCACTCCCCCACCAGTTGTTCCCGGCCCCAACACTCCTGTTGTGGACACACATCCTGGGGCTGACATCACTAACAATCAGCTTAATGCAATTCATGAGACCAGCACCACCTCCGGGGGGGATGAAAATCTTCATACAACCATCACAGCCACGGCCTCTTTTTTAGACCTTCCCTCTACCCTCTCCCAGAACTCCCTACTGCTCCCCATGCCCAGCCCCACAGGCAACAGGGTCCTCTTAAAACCGAGGATTACCCTGAAAGGCCCCCCCTCCCCCAAGCCCAGAAAGAGAGGACGCAGAGGAAAAAGGAGAAAAGAGAAACCGATTCTGAACCCAGATAACCCGGCCAATAATATGAAATCTATATTCAATCTGTCTACCCACATTCTCACCTCACATGAAACTGAACTACCCCAGAAGGGTTTGTCTTTTTGTCCCACCAACAATTCAAACATGTTAGAACATTTTTCAGACTTGAATGCCTATATACGGAAACTGACATTAAAGCGGCATTTTGCCATAAAAAAAAACCTGTTCTTGATCCCGATACAGCCCTTATCATCACTAACAATGAGAACATACCTACCTGTACCCTAGTCCCAGGTGAACTAGCCCTAGAGAAATATATCACTACTCAACTGAAAGGAAAGTCTAGATTTTATCCCACAGCATCCAAAGGCAACTTCATCTCCACATTTTATTCTCTGGTACTTGAGGATCTACAAAAACTGGACCTTGAAACACCAATCCATACTTCCAACCTTAATCGTTTAGAAAACAGAGCCCTCAAAACCCTCCAACACAATCATGACATAATCATCAAACCAGCAGACAAGGGTGGAGGAGTGGTCCTGCTCAATAAATCTGATTACCTAGAAGAATCATTTAGACTACTCAACAATACCGATCATTACACACCCCTCGACTATGACCCTACCCTGGAATATAACAACAAACTAAAAAACTTTCATCTATACAGCATACCTCAACGGCATTTTAACCAAAAACGAAAGAGCATTTATCATACACCAACACCCCAAGATACCGTTTTTCTATTACTTACCTAAAATCCACAAAACACTCAACAAACCACCAGGTCGACCGATCATCTCCGGAATAGAATCAGTCACCAGTAATTTATCTCGGTTCCTAGACAAACACCTACAAACCCACGTACAGACCCTTCCCTCATACTCAAAAGATTCACAACATCTCATCAATCTACTGAAAGATATTAACTGGCAATCTGACTACATATGGTTGACTTGCGATGTAACTTCTTTATATTCCAACATACCGCACCCTTTTGGACTTACAGCACTAGAATTCTTTTTACAAAACTCAAAAAGAAGGAAAGTAGCCCTACAAGCACCACACTGGACCAAAATGTAGAAATGAATGAAAAAACTATATTGTAACATCACAGGAATAATAAAAACATGTAAAAACAAAGCCATAGGTCTGGGGTCCCAAATATAAATGATCAATTATGCACTAGCACTGGTAATACATGATAAGGACAATAATAATGCCACAGTGCATAGTGTAACAATTACAACATTTTAACCATTTTAACCAAAAACGAAAGAGCATTTATCATACACCAACACCCCAAGATACAGTTTTTCTATTACTTACCTAAAATCCACAAAACACTCAACAAACCACCAGGTCGACCGATCATCTCCGGAATAGAATCAGTCACCAGTAATTTATCTCGGTTCCTAGACAAACACCTACAAACCCACGTACAGACCCTTCCCTCATACTCAAAAGATTCACAACATCTCATCAATCTACTGAAAGATATTAACTGGCAATCTGACTACATATGGTTGACTTGCGATGTAACTTCTTTATATTCCAACATACCGCACCCCTTTGGACTTACAGCACTAGAATTCTTTTTACAAAACTCAAAAAGAAGGAAAGTAGCCCTACAAGCACCACACTGGACCAAAATGTAGAAATGAATGAAAAAACTATATTGTAACATCACAGGAATAATAAAAACATGTAAAAACAAAGCCATAGGTCTGGGGTCCCAAATATAAATGATCAATTATGCACTAGCACTGGTAATACATGATAAGGACAATAATAATGCCACAGTGCATAGTGTAACAATTACAACATACTCTCATAAGTGCCCAACCAAAATAAATAAACAACATCAAAGTAAAAATCTACATTCCAAGAATAAAAATGATTATATATATATATATATATATATATATATATATGAATAGATCACTGTACAAAAAAGTGCAGATATATGAGGTAATATGAATACCAGGGAATGGTATACAATACAAAGTGACGACGTGCAACAAGAGAAAAAATTGATCAATGCTCTGTGTAAAAAATAGCAATACAATAGATACCATGAACGATGGTGAGGACTGAGTGTGCAAAATGCTGAAGAGGAACAAAGATATGAAGGATAAATAGGATACTCACAAATGGAAGGCACAAGAGAGAGGAAGGGGGACCCCAGGCTAACGAGGCCTGACCTATTGATGTTGTTTATTTATTTTGGTTGGGCACTTATGAGAGTATGTTGTAATTGTTACACTATGCAGTGTGGCATTAATATTGTCCTTATCATGTATTACCAGTGCTAGTGCATAATTGATCATTTATATTTGGGACCCCAGACCTATGGCTTTGTTTTTACATGTTTTTATTATTCCTGTGATGTTACAATAAAGATAGTTTTTTCATTCATTTCTACATTTTGGTCCAGTGTGGTGCTTGTAGGGCTACTTTCCTTCTTTTTGAGTTTTGTAGTCTAATTCAGCCCATAGCATGCCTAGGCCCTATTCTACGTTTTTCATATTTTATTAGTGGTGCTTGTTTCCAATTTTTCCATGTGCCTAGAATTCTTTTTAATGAACAACCCCAACATGCCAACTGCACAACAAGCTTTTTTGATAGGTTGTGCTGAGTTCATATTAAAACACAATACTTTTGCTTTTTCAGATACATTTTATCATCAACAAACAGGTACAGCCATGGGAAGTTCTTTCGCACCCTCTTATGCCAACCTAGCAATGGACTATTTAGAGTATTTAAAATTCACCCATAACAACCCCTTCTCCTCCAATATAATATTTTACCATCGATACATTGATGGCCTGATATTCATTTGGCAAGGCGATCCATCACTCATAACCCAGTTTGTAGAAATTTTGAATATAAACCCAGTGGAACTACAATTCACTTCCCAATACAGCCACACTTATATAGAATACCTTGATCTTATCCTGTTTACCGATTCAAATATCATCAAGACCAAAACACACTTCAAGAAAGTGGACGCTAATAACTACATTCATTTTGATAGTCATCACCACCGCCCCTGGACCACCAACACTCCATATAGTCAATACAGACAAATATTTTGCAACTGCACAGATAGGAAAGATTACAATGCACAATAAAAACACTCACAGAAAAATTCAGAGAACGCCAATATCCACGTAAACTAATCAGAGATGCCAAACACAGAGCCACCATCCCCAACCCACATCACAACCCACTCAAGCAACCACCTCCTCCGCCCTCTTTCCAAGATTCATTACAAAATTCAGCTCCCAACATAAGACCATCAGAACCATAATCAAATCTAGATGGGAAATACTGCTACAGGACCCTTATCTAGTGAAAACCATTCCCAAGAATCCCACATTAACCTTTAGGAGAGCCCCCAATCTCCGAAACCTACTGGCCCCAAGTAGATTAAAGAACCCTCCTTCCAACACCCCAGGACAATCTACCAATCCCTCATGCCCAGGATCTTATAACTGTAAAAAGCCCCGTTGCCAAGCTTGCACCTTCATTACACCAACAGACACTTTCCAATCATTCATAACCAATACCCAGTATACATTAAAACAGACTATAACATGTGAAACAAGGAATGTAATTTACCTAATTTCATGTCCGTGTAAGTTACAATATATCGGACGTACTACCCACCACACCAGGAGCCGCATTGGGCAACACAAGAGAAATATAATCAACAACTATGCACTGCACAGCATGTCTCGCCACTTTGGGACGCATCACTTCAAAAAACCCCACCTGTTCACGATCACCCTAATAGAAGCCTTACCCACTAATACCACCAATGCTTTTGAGATAAAGCGGCATAGGGAGATGTACTGGATCCAAATTCTGAAGACCCTAGTACCCATGGGGTTAAATGAGGTTCTTGAGAAAATCTTCTGATCCAACCTCCCACCTAATTCTATAAAATACCTGATTTTTAGTACTCACAATTTTAATGGTCCTCTCTTTTACCTAATCAATTTATGATCTTATTGCCTCCCATTTAATCTGTTTAATAATATTTTATATATTTTTATAATTGCCATTTTAACTTGTGTTTGATTCTTATGTTGTTTGTATCAAACTCAGAGCTCTTATTATCATTTTTACCCAGCCTTGTTATTTGTACATAACCTGGGCTATCATATATCCTTTCACCACCAGATGGTGACACTGTTACCTGATCACCACAAAAAAATGGTGTTAACAATGTATATACTCTTCTGATCTATTGGTTTGCTAGCAGTTTCACAAATAATGCAATATGATATCTTTTATCATCCTTTATAATTTTTATTTCTTTATTTTTTAACAAAGATTACCGATGACTAGTCCTGAAATAGATACTGCCCATTCACAGAGTTCCTCTACTACTATAATCACTAAATTGATGAGACTTAATATAAAAAAAAAAATGTTGAGTTGGCTGGGATTCAAACCAGGGACCCAGCACTGGCAAGGCAAGAGTGCTAACCACTATACCACCATACAGCCTTAAAAAGAACCCGAGGTGGGTTTGAAGACTATTATCTGCATACAGAGGCTGGATCTGCCTATACAGCCCAGCCTCTGTTGCTATCCCAAACCCCCCTAAGGTCCCCCTGCACTCTGCATTCCCTTATAAATCACAGCCACGCTGCTGACAAACAGCTTGTCAGAGCTGGCTGTGTTTATCTCTATAGTGTCAGTATGCTGCTCTCCCCGCCTCCTGCAGAACTCCAGTCCCCGCCTGCATCCCTTCCCTCCCTGCTGATTGGAGGGAAGGGATGGGGCAGGGACCGGAGCTATGCAGGAGGCGGGGGAGCAGCTGAGACTGACACTACAGATGTAAACACAGCCTCACAGCACGGCTGTGATTTATGAGGGATTGCAGAGTGCAGGAGGACCTTAGTGGGGTTTGGGATAGCAACAGAGGCTGGGCTGTATAGGCAGATCCAGCCTCTGTATGCAGATAACATTCTTTAAACACACCTTGGGTTCTCTTTAATATCCAAGTATGCGTTCCTGCTTCAAGACCACTTCCAGGTGCGCCCTAATTGGCACACCTTGCTGACATGGCAGATTTTGATTGGTGCATTAGGACCAATTAATGCAATCACACTCCCTATATAAGCAGCGCCCTCTCGCACATCTACACAGAGGCACTCACTTCTGCATTTAGACCCATTGAGGTAAGTCACTTTTGCTGAGGTGTTGAATTTTATTATATCAATTTATACTGTTAGTAATTCTTCTTGCAAGTAAGCTCTGGGGCCATAAAATAGTACTATATGTTATACTCACTAAACTGACTATCGTTTAATCTAGAAGCTGATGAACTTTAGCATATCAATCATGGATATTTATCAACTTTTGTGTACACTTCGGATTTTTATTTTTAGATATTTTATGATTAATTAGATGCAATTTTTAGACATAGAGCAAGTTTTTTTTTTTTTGACAGTTAAAATTTTATTAGATTTTTTGTAGTACATCAACAGATAGAAATAGATAGCACACAGTGGGTTATACAGTCATCAGGTAAGTCCAGAATCATAGTAGTATAATTACGTATTGTACATTCAAGTTACAGTAGCTATAGTATTTTTACATTATACTTGGCAAAGTACAGTATAATTCTTATACATGTGTTCAGTAGCCTAAGGGAGTCTCAATCCCACTGTGGTACTAGAGAAAGGGTAGAGAAAGACAAATCCAGAAGGAGATAGGACTTGTAAAAGAGAGAGAAGGAAAAGGTTTCCGTCCGATCACCGCCCACCCCCCCACCACCCCAGAAGGCCACACCCATTAATTTAGTCTATTATTGGAATGACATTTTCACTTGTAGGATCTAGTATTCTGGTCTCCCAAACCCCCCATACTCTGTTGTATTTTTTAGGGCAGCGTCTGTTAAGGTAAGTAGTTTTATAGAGCGGGAGGGTCAGGTTGATGGCTTTAGCCCAGGTACCTATAGTTGGTATTGACGTTTTCTTCCAATATTTTAATATTTCTTTCCTTGCCTGAAAGCAGAGAATTTTAATTAGTGTTTGTTTGTGCTTGGGGATAGTGTCTTCGCCAAATATCCCAAGTAGCAGCAAGCCTATATCAAAGGGTAAGGAGATCTGCAATAAAGTGTTTATTGTTGTGTGCACATCTCTCCAAAATGGGGTGATTCGTGGGCAGGTCCAAAATATATGGATAAAATTACCTAATTCTATACTGCACCTCCAACATCTGTCCGAGTTACTACTATTGATTCTATGTAATCTTTCAGGGGTTAAATAGACCCTATGTAGGAATTTGGTTTGGATTAGTTGGTCAGAAGCTGAGATGACCGATGTAGGGAAGTCCTCCAATATAACGTCCCAATCTTCTCTGTCTAAGGAAGGAATATCATTTACCCATTTCTGTAGGCACTTATCTAGTCTGGCATTATTCAAGTTTAAAAGTTCGTTATAAATGGCGGACATAGGTTTGAGGAGGTCTTTAGTCAGTAGTAATTGTTCAAGATCATCTGTTTTAAGCGCGGGAGGTTGTCACCCAAATTGAGCCCTGTGGGCATGGCGAAGCTGCAGATAACGGAAGAGGTACTTATTAGGGAGGTTAAATTGGGTTTTAAGCTCATTAAATGTACAGCAAGTGTTATCGTGCTGTATATGCGCTATATTCTTTATTCCGTATTTCGCCCATATAACTGGGTCAGGGATTGTAGAAAAATGAGGTAGTTGTGGATTACCCCAGAGTGGTGTAAATGGAGATATATTACCAGGTTTTATCAGGGGAGCTCTAGCCGCCCTCCATGCCCTCCAGGTTGTTTTCATAGCCAGGGTTGTTCGGGGGTTTAGCTTGGGGCCCCTATACGGTAAATTGGTGAGTTGTTCATATGACCCCAACATCGCTGCCTCCAGATTCACCGCTGGGTTTGTTTCATCTTGAGAGAACCACCACCTAATAGTCACAAGGACAGATGCCCAGTAGTATTTTTGAAAGTTTGGTAAGGCAAGGCCACCTCTGTTTTTAGGTAGTTGCAGAATGTCAATGGCTAGCCGTGGCTGTTTACCTGCCCATATAAAACTCAAAATAATTTTGTCTATTCGTTGGAAAAGCGATAGTGGCAGCCACATAGGAGTTTGTCTAAAGGCATAAGTAAATTTGGGTAGGAAGATCATTTTTATCAGGTTGATTCTTCCTATCAAGGACAGCGGTAATCTGTTCCAAATTATGCACTTGTTTTCTAACTGACGAATAATTGGGTCAATATTTAGAGATGGATAGGTGGTAAGATCCTTAGTGATATGTATCCCAAGATATTTAAATTGATTGACCGTCTGCAGAGGGAGGTTTTGGTGTGATACCGCAGGAGATACAGTATCCAGTAAGAATAACAGTGATTTAGTCCAATTGATTCTGATTCCTGACATATTGCCAAAGGTGTTACCGTATATACTCGGATACAAGTCGACCCCGTGTATAAGTCGACCCCCAAAATTTGACCCTCACAAGGTGGATTTTTCCAATTATTCAAGTATAAGTCTATAGGTAAGTCTATAGAGTCTATAGGTAAGCCAGCCAGGTATCTGCCTCCAGTATAGGTAGCCAGCATAGGTAGGCAGCCAGGTATAGTTGCCCCCAGTATAGGTAGGTAGCCAGTATAGTTGCCAGTAGCATAGGTAGGTAGCCAGTATAGTTGCCAGTAGCATAGGTAGGTAGCCAGTATAGTTGCAATTAGCATAGGTAGGTAGTCAGTATAGTTGCCAGTAGCATAGGTAGGTAGCCAGTATAGTTGCCAGTAGCATAGGTAGGTAGCCAGTATAGTTGCCATTAGTATAGGTAGGTAGCCAGTATAGTTGCCAGTAGCAATAGGTAGGTAGCCAGTATAGTTGCCATTAGTATAGGTAGGTAGCCAGTATAGTTGCCAGTAGCATAGGTAGGTAGCCAGTATAGTTGCCATTAGTATAGGTAGGTAGCCAGTATAGTTGCCAGTAGTATAGGTAGGTAGCCAGTATAGTTGCCAGTAGTATAGGTAGGTAGCCAGTATAGTTGCCAGCAGCATAGGTAGGTAGCCAGTACAGTTGCCCCCATGTATAGGCTGCAGAGGTGGGGAGAGTGGGCATGGAGGCAAACATCTCACCTTCTATCCTCCATCTACTTCCTCTCCCAGGCATCCCATGCGTTGATACCAGCGTTTCCTGTGATGACATCATCACAGGAGACGCTGGTATCAGCACAAGGGGATGCGTGGGAGAGGAAGTAGATGGAGGATAGAGGCTGTGGAAGGTGGGATGTTTGCCTCCATGCCCGCTTTCCCCGCCGCTGCAGCAGTCTCCTCTCACCATCCACCGCTGGGCGCAGTCTCCTCTCTTCTGCTCGCTTCTCCTCCACTCGCGCGGTAACTTCCGGTCCCGACGTCATGTGACATCGGGAGCCGGACCATCTCTCTTAAGGGGGCAGACGCGCGAGTGAGGGAGAAGAGAGGAAAAGAGGACACTGCGCCCAGCGATGGATGGTGAGTAACCCCTCCACACACACACACCCCACATCCATAACACACACCCTCACCCCACTCAGGCTGTAAGTCGCAAAATTTAGGACTATGCGACTATAAGTCGACCCCCCCACTTTTGTACTTTGAATCAGTCCTAAATTTTGCGACTTATACCCGAGTATATACGGTAAATAGATTAAGGGCATTAGTGAGTGAGGGGCCGAGATCATTTAAATAAAGGAGGACGTTATCTGCATACAGTGATATCTTTTCATGGAGATTATCTATGACCAGACCCTGTACTGTGTTGGTATGCCTGATAATGGATGCAATGGGTTCCATGGCCAGAGCAAAAAGACTAGGAGAGAGGGGGCAGCCTTGTCTTGTACCTCTCTTCAGGGGGAAAAACTTTGATATTGTGTTATTTGATTTAACTCTTGCCCTAGGACCTGCATATAGTAGTTTAATCCATTTAATAAAATTATTACCGAAGCCAAATTTATTTAGTGTTGCCCATAGATATTTCCACTCAACCGAGTCAAATGCCTTTTCGGCATCTAGAGAGGCAATCACCCTTTGTCCTGTATTCGAATGGGAGGCAGCGATGTTGGTCATTAATCTTCGTATGTTTATATCAGTCCCTTTGCCCGGAATAAAGCCAGATTGGTCATGATGTATTAATTTGGTTATTACTTGGTTCAGCCTGGTAGCCAATATCTTTGCCAAGATTTTAGCGTCGGTGTTCAACAGTGAAATTGGTCTATAGGAAGAGCATTGCAAGGGATCTTTTCCTGGCTTGGGGATCACTATAATTAGGGCATCGGACATGGAGGGCGGGAGAGACCCCCCGTCAAAGGAGGATTGAAGGGAGTCCCTCAACTTAGGAGCTACTATTTTAGAGTATTGTTTGTAGTATTCTACTGGGAAACCGTCTAACCCTGGAGTTTTGCCGGCTTGCATATCCACAATAGCATCAGATACTTCTGTTAGCGTTAAGGGAGCTTCAAGTAACTTAAGATCATTTTCATTCAGTGTGGGTAGGCTTATTCCAGCTAGATAATTTATGAGTTCAGTATCTGTCACTGTAGATTTACTAGAATAAAGATCTAAGTAAAATTCATAAAAGGTTGCATTAATGTCATCTGGATTGGTTGATAGCGTTTGCGATGTTGTGTATATCTGAGGAATGGAAATAGTGGTGTTTGTATCTTTAGATAGCCATGCTAACATACTACCATTTCTGTCTCCTTGTTCGAAGACTCTCTGTTTTTGCGCTAAGAGATTTTTTTTGGGTGGTTTCAAGTCTATACAGTTCTAGGGTTTGTAAAGCTAGCTGCCATTTTTTATATATTTCTGGATCGTTAGAATTTATATAATCTGCTTCAAGGTCAGTTGCTATCCT